>NW_028145397.1:0-217928 GCF_050370095.1 Fusarium phalaenopsidis
AGCGTCCACCAACCGCAAGATGCTATGTCACCGCAGAGTCTTTGGGCACTTGGGCTGACCCTAGAGTTACAATCCAAAAATTTCCCATTAAAATGTCTCTACGAAACGATAACATAGCCCTGGCAGTTTCGGCTTGGCCAAAGAGTGGCCTTTTTCAACTCTCCGCTGTCAGCCCATAGAGCCGCAGTTGATCTCGTTCCATTAAACAACGCACTTAGGTATTTAACAGCAGGCAGCCTTATATTTGTTAGGCTGACCAAACTTTCGTCCTAGGACAGGCCTCCATGGTAGGCGAGGCACACCCACTTCCACCAGCATTTGAAGCCACTTCACCATGTACCCCTGGGAAGGAATCCTCTCCAGGGTCACCTCTGGGCAGAAGCCAATAAGCTCGAGTTCGGATGCCCCGGTTTGGTGACTTCCTAGGTTCCGAAGAAGTCAACGCGAGGCAGGTCGCTGGGTCCAGAGCCTATGGATCGAATTCTTGCCACTCCTGGGCGCTTTCGTGATTGCCGGTGATCGTTTCACCGGTAAACAACCCGGGTTTAAGATGCACAACATCACTGCGGGAATCATGACAACTGAACTTGGCCGGGTGGTTCTCGCGGTGGATAAGGTCAGGACTTTGAGCAGACGCGCAGTATTGGGACGTGGCGGCGCACCAGCGTCCATCCGGCGTCACCCAGTTCTGATCCCATCCTTGACAGTTGGCTTGGGCCTCAACATCATGATAACCGTCTTGACCATTCTTTCGGGAGACTGGTTCGGTCTAACCAGTGTCATTTGCATGATTGTGTCGGTTGTCGTCAGTATATACCTCGGTACAGCAAAACTGTGCTGGCATCAATGGTCGAATCAACGCCGTTTTGGCGAAAAAGGAAACTTGAAGCAGACCAACTTTCGAAGCCATCGTCATTCTCGATGATTCCAAAGCCGTCACGCAGGGCACCAGCCTACCTGATGGGAGGCGTCTTTACACCGAATCCCGATATCTCCAAATCCACGGCTGTACGCTTACTTACCCGCTGGGCTGGCTGGGCTGGCTTTCGCAGCCCACATTCTAACTCTCGGATCTGCGGTCACTCAGATCATTACTGTTGTCCTCATCATCACGGAGCTACGATTCTCACCTGCTACAAGTTTGGCGGTGATGACTCCCAAGATCTGGGCATCTTTGACAAGCGCAGCTACGGCAGAGATGGCTTATCATGCATATGCTGGGTGAGTTCCCGGCTGGAAGCCACCATTTCGGTGTATCCAGAACAATGGTCATGGTGGCCAAAGTCTCTGCCAGACCTTCGGACTTGAGGCCAAGATGAACCAAGAAGAGAGAAACCGGCGTTGGAGATAGAGACGGAGGATCTTGAGCCGCCGTTAGGAAGGAACCACGACAAGGGCTCAGGAAGCAAATATATGGCCAAGCCTCTTCCAACACAACTCTCCACACGAAGAACTGGGCATCTCACAACCTGGCACCGAGGGATTTCAAGTCAGATGGTCGCCAGGATCTTTACGTGTGGTTGCAACTTACTGATGCTCAATGGAAGCTCTTGGATTGGTGGGATTGGTCCTCAGGACAAACCTGGAAAGATGAGTAACGAGACAAAAAAGGGCATTCTTCCTAACAGGAGAAAGTTTAAAAAGGAGGAACTGGACAAAGGTCTAAGATGTCAGGCGTGCTTTTGTTATCGTCAGATGTGTGCGGCCCTTCCCGTGGAAACAGATAGTATCTCGGGTAACGTGCATGATAAGCATGCGGATCAGACAAGCATGCGGATCAAAAATCCTCACCCTACCATATTTCCATTTAATCGAGTTATTCTCAATTACCTAAATGCCACGGTTAAATCAAGAGTCTAATATTCTTCTTACACTCAGGCCTATCAGAATGACCCTAAATTAAGTCTTCGATGTGCTGTGAAAACCTATGAAGTCTCTTATACTACGCTCTATCGCCGGCAGTATAGCATATCTACGCGTTGCGATTAGATCCCTAAATCACATAAACTATCTAATCTAGAGGAATAGATTATTATTTAGTTTATTCTCGACCTAGATTCGCGAGGATTTCGCGACTCTATAGTATTAAAGAAATAGCTAACTAACTGCTCGCTAACCGCGACGCGCCACCTATCGGCAAGTACTAGGCCTCTAACTTTATTAAGTTGTCAAATGTGACAGCCTGCCACATGCCTTGAAGGGTGTCATGATGACACTAGGCTCAATTAGAAGGCGCAGACATCGCTCCTTCCCCTTAGCGAGGCTTCGCCGAGGAACACAAGAAGAACAACAATTGAACACATCGTTACATTTGACAATTAACAGTCAGAATACTAGCCACTTGCGCAATCAACCAATCAATCAATTGATCAATTACTCAAGATGTCTTTAAACGCCGAATCCTCCGGCAGGATTTACCTACGCACCACCGAAGACTAGACCCTCTAGGCTGATCAGTTCAAATCGAAGGCAAAAACGCGCCCAGCTTTGGGACTATATCGACCCCGAGGCATCACAGAGACTTAGCCTAAGCCTCAATGAAGCTATAGTCGCCCCATCGAGGCCATAGATAAAGCGATTCTATAAGAGAAACGCTAATAATAACCGCTCAGCAAGTATACGCGTAATAGATATCACGGAGCTATATATTAATAATATACCTTCTTTAGACCGTTAAACGCGGAATATATATCTAAAAGGAAGGATTATAAGCTCCTTATAAAGAAGATTAATAATCTATAAGAATAGATATATAAGACTATAAGCTTAGAGTACCTTGTTAATACTATATTATGGATAAGGAGATTAATAAGTAATACGCCTTATTATAAGCTATACCTAGCATTAACCTACTTAACTATAAGATATAAGCCCGCTAAGAATATATTAAAACCCTTATAATCCCTTATTAAAAGAGATTATTAATAAAAAAATAAAAGATTAATTAAATAAGTAGGATTAAGTATATTATAAGCTCCTTAAAGTAGGATTTAAGGACCTAAAGGAAGTAAGCCTATAATTCGCTAAATATATATAGGCCCTTAGTTAAAGCTATTATAAGACTTAGATTTACTTTTATTACTTTTTATACCTAGAAGAGATAAAAAAATACCTTTATATTAGTTAAAGGTGCTATAAGATATATAATTCTTCTTAAATAATATTATAAATAATTATATAATACCTATAAAAAGGCTAAGCTAAGAGCTTTTAGCCTAATAACCACTAAAGGCTCGCTAATTAATATAACTAAAAGTATTAAAGATATAAACATAACTAAGAAAGGAATAACTTAGGGAAGAGAACGGGTAAAAGAGGCTATTAAGAGCGTAAAGGATAGAACCCATGTAGCCTATTAGTCCGCGAGGGCACTGCGAGAAATAGCCGAAGTAGTAGTCGCCCTATTAAGCGTGAATAAAGCGAAGGAGAAGAGAGGTCCGGCAAGTATGAGGCCTATTATGGCTTTTACCCGCTTTAGCTTATTATTATATAATTAAAGAGATAAGGCCTAACTAATAGAAGGCTAATAGTAGGATTACTAAGCTTATAAAGAGCTAAGTACTTACTAATAAGTTACTTATAGATTAAATTAAAAGGTAAAAAGATTAAAGTCTTTAAACTAATTATTAGGTAAATATTAAGGAAAGGCTTAAGCTATCTTTACTTCTTATAATAGTTAATATATATGCTAAAGAACTTAGCTATCTTTAACTTAGGAGCTATAGTATATATCTTTAATAATCTCTTATGCTTTACTTAGCTAACTGCCGCTACGCTTCGGGGATTTCTTTTAGGCAGGGATTATCCCTATAGCTATTAATAGCTATAGATTAATTAATATTACTATAAAAGGAACTAATAGCTCACTAAAGAAGCTATAGCTATATAATATAATATATTATAAGAAGTTTATAAGTAACTTAGTCTCCTTTATAGGCTAAGAAAGCGCGGCCATAGTAAGATATAAGCCCAGGAATAACTGCCTAAGATAATTAGATCATAGCTTCCTATATTACCTTAAGGAGATATATAACTAATAGGTCCTTAAGCACTAATAGCTCGCTAAAGATATAGTAATAACTATAACTATAAAGCTATTAAAAAATAACCTAGTACTTATTTCTCTATAGAGGAATAAATATATTATATATATAAAGAGATAACCTATTTAAGGAAATATAAATTATTAGTATTAATGCCTTAGTTATCTAGGCCCTAATATTATTTTATAGCTACTAAACGCTGCGAGGGAGCTCGCCTAACCTTCGCCGAGCATATCCTAATATATAAGTGCAGTTTATATACTTAAGGCAAGATAAAGAGATAAGTGCGAAGAGCGCTAAGAGAGTCTCTTGCGCTTGCCTCGCTGGGTAATTAGCTAGCTATTAACTTCTATAACTTTAAGCCAGGTTATATAAGGTTTTCCTCTATAATAATAATTATATACCGGGTAATAAGCTATACCTAGGACTTCTACCTTATAGAGTAAATATTTAATATATTATCGCTAATATTAAATAACTTCCTAGCGATACTACTAACCTAATATAGGATCTAAGTAAAGAGGATTAAGACTAATAATAAGCTATTAAGGCACTAAATATTACTTAATTACTAAGTACCCATGGGATTATTATTAAGCCTTTAGCCTTAAATACTTGGAGGCCTAAAATAAGGAGTATAAAGTATATAATAAGAGTTATTAAGACTAAAGCTTAATATATAAGAATTAGAGCTAATTTTCTAGAAGTCCTATAGCCCTAAATAATAACCTATATAATATACCTTTATAATTAAATATTAGCTGCCTCTAAGGGGTAAAAATCACTATATAAGCTATTTTATTTATATTTTTGCCTTAATAAGTACTTGCCTCTTACTCGGCCTAACCTCTTATACCTATAATCTTATAGATATAAGATATATGCTATGACTAGTAACGCATAATTGGGCCGCTAGTAAAAAGGAAGCTTACGCTAAGGGCTTAGCTAGGTTTCTTATTAGTTATATATTAAGTAATTTATATAAGATTTAAAATCTATTAAGAGATAAAGTATTTATAATATAAGATATTATTTTTAATAAGTACTAATACTTTAATAATAGCTTATTAAAGCTCACTAAAGAGATTAAAGAAATAAACCTATATAATATATAGTAATAAATTAATTAATTAATTAAGGTAAGTAAGAATATAAGAGTTATATAAGATATTAATAAAAAAGAGATAATATAAAAAGCACGCCAATGCCTCTATAAATATATAGCAAACCTTAAGTAATAACTCTTATATAAAGGTAAGATTTAAACCTATGCTAACTCTGCTATAGTCTCTGCTAATAGCTTTTTTTATAGCTATTAGCATAGGGGTAGTAATAAAGATAAAGGTAGCCCCTTTAGGAAGAGTCACTGAGGGAATAGATTATATATTAAATATTATAAAAAGCTGCTTTTCTAGTAGGTATAAAACTACCAAGAGACTTAAGGATAACCTATATAAAGTATATTAGCCTAATTACCTAGTAGTAGCTATATAGGGTAAGCGCCTTAGAAACTTTAATAAGAGTATATTAACTTATAAGAGCGATATACCACCGCTTTAATAGTAAAGATATACTAGTAAAGATAAAAGCTAAGATAAGATAAGACTCTAGATAAGGGCATTAAGTATTCTTACTAAGAGAGTAGCTAAAAGCGCCCCTAAGAGCTTATTAAAAAAAAAAAAAGCTAGCTTAATTAGTACTTATTAGAGGAACTTTTATTCTCTTCTATCTAATAGTTAGCTAATATAATACCCTTATAGAGATAAGTTTAAAGAAGTAAAAAAGAGTTATTTATAGAGCTATAAGGTAATTAGCTCCTAAGAGAAGGTTCCCTAAGCGTATACTATAAGGTATTAAATCCTAGGATATTATTAGGTTTATACCTATAAACTTAATAAGCATAAAAGGTTAACTAAGTTTAAGGCATAATTAGTTATCTATAGCGACTAATAAGCAAGGGATCCTAAGAGACCTATATAATAATACTTATAAGAATATTATTTAAGATACTTATAGCTACTATAGCGCTTTAACTTAGAGCTACTTTAATATAATGCTATAAATATATTTATATATGCTAGTATTAATAAAGTTATCTATATATAGATACCACTGGGTTACTAAGAGCATAGCGAGGTCCTATAATTAAGAAAAGCATTATATAGCCTAAGAAGGTTACCCTTACTTTAGTAATAGCACCTAGAGATTAAATTAAAGGTAATTAGCTTCTAAAGGGTCGCCGGCGAGAATTACTATTAGTAGAAGGGAAGTATTATATTCTTCTTTTATATTAATAATTATATATTAGTATTTTACTAAGAGCTCCATGAAGCTATAATAATAGCTATCTAAGCACTATAGTAATAATATTATCTCAAAGGCGGTTAGGACCTTTAATGGTTCTTAGGCATTAAAGTCATAAGAGATCGCAGCTAATATAAGATCTAGCTCTTATAAGCAGTTTACTATAAGAAGGCAGCCCGAGGAATTAAGAGGTTAAGCCGAGAGCCCAGCGAAGGGCCGCCGACCCCAATAACAAAGGAAGAGCTTCTCCCGTATAAAGGAACGGCATTAACACACGAAGTTCATAACTATTAGGTCAAGATCGGCAAGATCCTCTATGCCGCGGTGATAACTTGACCAGATATCGCCTTTGCATCGAGCCGGCTAGCGAGATTCAACTAGAATCTAGGTCCCTTATATTATAAGGCCGTGAATCGCATACTTAGATACCTCGATAGCTCAAAGCACCTTTGCTTAGAGTTCGGCGTGATCCCTAGAGGACTAGATGATACCCTTAAAGTCGCCTTAGATATAAGCTTCGCCGATAACTCGCTAGACCGTCGGAGCTCCTAAGCCTTTATTATAAAGCTATTTAGAGGGATAATCGCGTGGAGAGCCAATAAGTAGACAATAGTAACGACCTCAACGATAGAAGCAGAGCTCCTAGCTCTCTTAAGCGCAGCAAAAGAAGTTATATTTGCGAGCTAACTTATCTCTTCGCTCTAGATCTCCTTTCCCGATGAGCGCATATCCGCCGTATACTATATAAGCGCTCGCCAAAGCATTCTAATTATTTAAATCTAATATAATAATACTTAGACTATTCGACTTATTATTATAGAGCTTATATAGCTATAGATAAAGCTCTGGCATATAGATATATATAATTACTAGCTTTAGTAAGTAGTCGCCGAAGGAAAGGTCTTAATTAACTATATACTATCTGCTTAGATAATAGCTAATAGATTAATAAAGAGCCTAGCTAAGGGCCCTTTAGAATCTTTAGAAAATAATTAAATATAGTAAATAAGAAGAAATTACTTAAGGAGAATTATCGCTAAGAGCTCGCTAATAATAAGCAGCGACTAAAGAAGCTATTAATAAAGGAAGATCCATGGGATCAATTAAATTATATATTAGAGAGCCCATCGAAGGCATCATAGGGTTAGGTCAGCCTGAAGGGCAGACCAAAGGGGTATATCAAATGTGATAGCCTGCCACATGCCTTGAAGGGTATCACGTGATGACACTAGGCTCAATTAGGAAGGCGCAGATATCGCTCCTTCCCCTTAGCGAGGCTTCGCCGAGGAATATAAGAAGAATAATAATTAAACACATCGTTACATTTAACATAAGTAATATAAAGAGCTTAAGACGCGTTTTTTTTATAGATATAATTATTAAAGAGCTAAATATAAAGATCTAATTATTATTTATAATTAATTTAGGCTTATAGAGAATATAATCATGAAATATAATATTACCCTTGCTAATATATATAACTTTAATAAGACTAGCTTTATAATAGGCGTTATTATAAGCGGAATAGTTATTATAGGTAGAGAAAGACGCGGAAGACTAAAATTAGTCTAGCCTAGAAACTGAGAATAAATTATTATAATTTAGGCGATTAATGCGAAAGGTTAAACAATCCCGCTATTTATCATAGGTGCGGGCTAGTATTATCTCGCGAACTAGTACTAAGAAAGTAACCTCCCGGGCGATTAGGCTATTGCGATGACCTAAAATGGCTAGACTGATAACGAGATTGGTCTCGAGTGGCTAAAGCACTTCGACTAGTATATAGCTAGCCAATTAACTAGCCCCTACTATCTTTTAATCCTCGATGGGCATAAAAGTTACCACTCGGCTGATTTTAAGATATATTACGAGGAAAACAAGATTATCACACTCTATATACCGCCTTATTTATCTTATCTGCTTTAGCCTCTTAATATTAGGTGCTTTTTTATACTTAAGTAGGCATATAATTAAGAAATTAAGTATCTAATCTAATGCTTAATAATATATATTTTAAAGACTAAGTTCTTTCTAGCCTTCTACGCCGCGTTTTAGGCTATTATAATAGAAAAGAATATTAAGTTAGCCTTTAGAGGGCTAAGCTTATTCCTCCTAATCCGGAAATTATAGTCTTAAAGCTTAATATATAGCTATAGACTCCAATGCCTGCCGAGGAGGTAGCTAGCCCCTTAACCCTTAGGTCTTAAAGACGCTAAAGACTATGCTTAAGGCCTAATCTTAGTCTAAATATCTCGATAGACGAATTAGGCGGCATTAAAGTAGCTCCCAGAGTTAATTCTAGGAGCTCTTAAGTCTCTTGCTAAGGGAATAAAGTGTCACGGCACCAGTTATGACAACCGCCGGAGTCACGTGTGGCCCACCATAACCGCCGAGCACCCTGCGACTCACGCTGCTAATGGTATATACCGTGAGCCTCGAGATAGGACTCACGATCTGGATTATAACTCACCGTGAGCCCTGACTTATAAATTATAAGCTAGACTAAGTATATAGAATATACTTATTATACTTTCTTATATATGAGCTACCTTAGCTATTAATATAACTTAGTTATACTTAATACCTTTAAGTATATTACTAGACGTAACTTATAACTTATTACTTAGACTATGCCTAATACTCTCTGCTAATATAGACCCTATATAACCGGTTTATCCCTTAGGAAATACGTGATTATTATATATTAATAGCTCTTATTTAGTAATATATTATATACTCTAAGCAATACTATTACTATAGCACCCAACACTGGATCTCCTTCTACCCCTCGCAGTAAGCTACCTATTACCCCCTAATAGGGATAGCCCGCGACTAAACCAGAGGAACCTAATATCCTAATAGATATTAATAACAATGGCGAAGAATATATCGTCCCGGCCTCATATAAGGATAAAGTCTATAAACTTAGAAATAAGTATAACTACCTAAGCATCTAGTATAATAACCTCCTAGACAGCGCACGCAATAACACTAGGATCACTTAGGAATGATTAGCTAGCATAGAGGTATTAATAAATAATATATAAAAACATTTCCGCTAAGCCATAAAATAGCAATAATAATAATACTAGTAGATAATTAATAAATAATAGAACTAGATCGACTGACTTACTATGCTCTAAGCTTAGTAAAATAACCTAGTATAATAATAGGTTTATAATCTTAATAACCTAATATTTAAACATACCGCCGCTAATATTACCTATAAAGATATTAGCGAGATTATTAAACCCAAGGACCTAAAACTATTTAATAAATAGGCTATATATATTAGGATATTCCTTATATCCCTTAGAGTATACTAATAGTACTTTCCTACTAGGATAGCTAGTGCTAAAAGCAAGGTCTTATATGCTAATAAATGCCTCATAGGTAATATACTCACTTAGTTTAAACCTAAGCTACGCGACTTTCTTAGGAATAAACCTACTAAGGAAATATAACTCTTTTTATTAAATATAAAAACTTTAAAGAAGCGATTAAATATAACTTTAGAACTATTAATAAAAAATAATAAGCTATATAGAAACTTAAGAACTTATAATAAATAAATGCCGCCTTAACCTATATAGCTAAGTTTATATAAATTACTTTATTTCTTAATTAAGAAATAAGTGCCCTTTAGATTACTTTCTATAAGGGACTTAAGGATAAGGTTAAGAATAAGCTCTATAAAATAAAAAAACCTAATAACCTCTAGGACTATATTAATATAACTATTAAGATTAATAACTAATAGTTTAAATAATATATAAAAAAATCTAATAAAAGATAAATTTAAGGCAATAAGAATAACGCTAATTAATCTTAAAGGCGAGAATAAACTAGGGGTAATACCTCTTATAAAACCCACGCGGGATCTATAGAACTTAGAGTAGCCTAGAAAGATAATAAGGATATTAAATATTATTACTACTATAAGAAGGGCCATAGGGCTAATAAATACTAAAGGAAATAACGAGATATAGAGGAAAGGCGCTACTAACCAAAGCTATAATAGCCCCTCCCAGAAGGTAAGAAGCAGGTAAGATCCACCCGGGTAGATATTAAACCCTAGATAGCTATCTATACTATTAAAATACTTAGAATAGCTCGATAAGGATATAATAAGACTAGTATCTAACTAAATAAGCTAGATATACTATATAGCTAAGTATACCTCTTAGAAAAATAAGTAAAAAGTAATTATATAATTAATAATATCATAAAGGAATAACTCTATAAACTAATTAAACCTTAAAAAACTAATTACTTATATATTATAAAACATATAGGATAGAAATTACTCCTAGAGCCTAATAAGGAAAGATAATAACTAGGCAACTTAATGCCATAGCGTACTATCGCTATGACTAGACGCGCCGAGCCTAAAATCAGAGAACCTATAATATCCCCCTTAGTATAATAAACCTTAAATAGATAAACCGACTTCTAAGAAGCTACTATAAAAGGATTTAATTATAAGAAATAAATTATGGGATATAAAGAGAAGGAATAACTACTAGTGCCCGCTATAGTCTATTAAAGGGACTACTAATAAGATAACCCCGCGCGGTATAACTATACCTTATGCCCTTAATACTAGATTAAGGCATTATAGGAATATAATAAAATTTATAAATAATAAAAAATAGACCGATATAATAAATTACCGCGTAATAACTAGATTACTAAAATAAGTAGTAGTAATATTAATTAAACTAAGTTTAAGCATAAGGCCTAAAAACTATAAAAAGAATTATACTAAGAATACTCTAGGAAGCCCTAGAAGAGTAATAAAGAACTATAAGAGAAAGAAGACTACCCCTAATTATATAATAAAAATAATAATAGGTACTAAAATAGCCTAAGGGAAAGGTATATCTAGATTATATAAGAATATATAGAAATATTAGATAAGTAAGAAATCTATATTTAAGCCTATTACTAGGAATTAGCTAAAAACCCTTAATATCTAGAAGTACCTTTTAATCCACGAGATAATATAAAGATATATCTAATATACTAAAAGTATAATAGTATCTCTTAGATATTATATTAATACTACTAATATAAAACCTACTAAGAGGAAAAATAAAAATAAGATTACTTCCCTATTTTACTATTATATTAACTAAATAATAAACCTTATTTATAGTATAAAATAGAAGGGTATAAAGTAATATATTAATATAAATCTATTAGTATTATAAATACGCAATATTCTTTAAAACTCTACTATGCTACTTAGGAGAAGAAATAAATTACTTATAAGATTAAGGACTAGTAGAAAATAATTAACTAGGAAAACAAAGAAGACCTAGGAGCTAAATAAAAACAGCAGCACTAGGACTAGCTATATAGCTAGAATAATACGCATAACTATAATGCCTGCGCAAATAATAAGTATAAATTTAACTATACTAGCTATGCTTTAGTAATATTAAAAAACTAGGCACCTTATCTAATATAGGGCAATAAGTAGATAAATAAGGGAATATATTACCCTAGAAGGCCCTTTACTCTACCACTAGAGTATATAGGCGATAATGCCTAGAACTAAAAGTATAAGTCAGAGGAGAATAATTAAACGCTTTAGTAAATAGCAGAGCTAAATAAAACTACTTTAACCTAATAATAGCGAATAGACTTAGGCTATTATAGAGGTATAAATAAATACCTTACTTAGTTATTAACCTAGAAGGAACCCCTTTTAATTATAATAATAGTATTATTAATAATAAGATTAATTACCTTAAAGTTTTTATTAAAAAAAAAAACTAAGGTATTTTATTTAATATTATATTAAATAAATAATATAATTTTATACTTAGGTACCTATAGTTATAATAATTTAACTTATATTTTAACTAGAAGACTAACTAAGTACTCTCTTTTAATAATAAGGCACCTTTTATAGTAAATAATAACTTAGAATATAATATAAAATCTTAAACTTTTACTAATAGGACTAGAGAAGTTAGGCGGAGGCAAATATAAGATACCTCTCTACCTATAGGGATAAGATATAAATATTAAAAAGGATAAAAATAGTAGCAATAAAGGATAATTATATAAGTTATATAATAGTTTTATAAACTTAAAAAGGACCTAGCTCTATAAAAGAAACTATAGGATAACCTAGAAGAAGAAGAGCGACTTAAGAATATCCCATAGTGATATCGCATCTATAAGAAACTCTTCGCGGAAGAACTTAAAATAGGCCTACCTAAGTATATATACTACAACCTAGAAATTAAGTTTATTAATAAGAAGTAACCTAGCTTTAGTAAACTCCACCTACTTAACGAAGTATAGCTATTAGTATTAAAGAAATATATTAAAGATATAATATAAAAAGGATATATTAGGGAAAGTAAGTTATTTATTAGATACCCCGTTATATTTATTCTAAAGAAGAATAAAAAGCTTTAACTCTATATTAACTTTAGAATACTTAATACTATTATAATTAAGGATTATATACCGCTACCTCTTATTAGCGAATTAAAGGATTAACTTTTTAGCATAAAGTATTTTATAGCACTTAACCTTAAAGGAGCCTATAACCTTATTTAGATTAAAGAAAGACATAAATAAAAAACTACTTTTTATACTAAGTACGGACTATTTAAATACCTTATTATGCCCTTTAGACTTACTAACATACCTATAGTATTTTAATAAATAATTAATAATATGCTACGAGAATATCTAGATATATTTATTATATATTACCTAGATAATATCCTTATCTTCTTTAAAACAAAAGAGAAATATATAAAATATATCTATAAGGTACTATAAATACTATAAGACGCTAAATTACTAATAAAACCTAAGAAAAGTAAATTCTATGCCTTAAAAGTAGAATTCCTTAGATATATTATCTCCTATAATAAGATATATATAAACCCTAAGAAGGTCTTAGTAGTAAGAGACTAAAAAGAATTAACTAATATTAAAGAAGTATAAGCCTTCCTTAGATTTATTAATTATTACTATAAATTCCTTAAAGCTTTTAGATAAATAGCTATATTATTAATAAAACTCATAAAGAAAGATAAAACCTTTATATTTAGGAATAAAGCTAAGGATACCTTTAATAAAATTAAAGAACTTATCCTAAGCGAACTAATACTTAAAATATTTAACCTATCTTAATTAATTAAACTTAAAACCGACGCCTTAGATTTCGCCTTAGGCGCATAGATAGGATAACGGGATAATAAAGGACTCTTATACCTAATCGCATTTTACTCCTATAAGCTATATAAAGCGGAACTAAACTACCCTATTTATAATAAAGAATTCCTTATAATTATTAATACCTTTAAAGAATTTAGGTATTATCTCTTAGAAAGCTAATATTAGATTAAAGTATATATAGACTATAAGAATATTACTTACTTCGCGAAAATATAAGAACTTAGTAGATAATAACTTTAATATGCTAAATACCTCTTAGAATTTAATTATATTATTATTTATATTAAAGAAATAAAAAACAGCAGAGCTAATACTATTAGCTAATGCCCTGACCTAAATATAAGAAAAACTAAGATAAAGGAATAATTCTTATAATTTATAAAGGAAAGATACCTTATAACATATATAATAAGCGAGTGGGACAGACAAGCGAGCGGGATAGCTAGATTATATACTAAAACTAGGATTTTTAAATAATTCTAGAAAATTTATATTAAGCTAAGGAAAGCTAAAAATTAGAAGTTAGCTTAATTATATAATATATTATTAATCCTGATTTTTATAGATTATTAGAAAAATACCCTATAGGGTAGTTTAGAAAAAGTATATTCGCACTGTATAAATAGCTATTTCTCTATAAAGGAGATTTTTTAAAAATCTATAAAAATTAGATATATTTTATTTATGAGTTAAATAGCTAGAAATACTCTTTATAAGTTTCTAGCTATTTTATTAAAGTTTTTATTAAAGTTTAAAAATCCTAGTTTTAGTGCACAGTCTAGCTATCCCGCTCACTTTATCTGTCCCACTCGCTTATCATATATGTTATAATAAATTATTATAATAACTTATATAATAAAATAAGGCAATCTATTATTTATAAAGATCTTAAAATATAATTAATACCTCTTAAATAATAAAAAAATAAATAAATAATAAATACTTAAGGAATTATAATATAACTTTAGATATAAAATTTATAGCTACTTATTATATAAATACTAAGGAATTAATAAAACCCTAGAATAAGTTAAAATAATATTTATTTTTCTTAATATAAAAAAAATTATTTTAATTATTACTAATTAATATAACCTCTATATAAAAACTAAGGCATAATGCTATAAACTATATAGAAAGCTATAACTACTCCTAGTTATATAATAACTATAGGACTTAATTACTATGGATTTTATTACTAAACTACCCCTATTAAAAGAACTAGCTATTAAAAACTTCTATAATAGTATTCTCGTTATTATAGATAGACTTATGAAATTTTCTTATTTTATACCCTATAGAGAATTAATAATAGCAAAAGAATTTACTTATCTCTTTTATTTTTATATTACTAAAATATATAGATTACCACTCGAGATTATTATAGATTAAGGACTACTATTCGCATTAAAATTCTAGCAGAGCCTCATAGGATACTTAGGAATTAATTATAAACTCTCTATTATATATTATAAGGAGATAAATAGATAAATAAAATATATAAACTAAATACTAAAATAATACCTTTATTGCTATATTAACTATAAATAAACTAATTAGGTTAAAAAGCTACTAGCTGCCTAGCTAGCCTATAATATAGTAACTAATAAAAGCACTAAGGTCATACTAGTATATATTAATTTCAGATTTATATTAGATATTTACTAATAATCCCGAGATGCTATTATTAACCCTAAGGCAATCCTTATTAGCGACTAATTATAAAACCTATATAAAGAAATAAGAATAAAACTTAAATTTATTAGAAATAAGATAATAGCATATACTAATAAGAAAAGAATTAAGGGACTAATCCTCTCAGAGGGAGATATAATTTACCTCGCAATAAAAAATATTAAAACTAAATAATAAAATAAAAAACTTAACTATAAATATATTAAACTATATAAGATTAAGTAAAAAATCTTAAAATATAACTATAAACTAAACCTACTACCTAAGGTTAAGCTCTATTTAATCTTTTATATTTTATTACTTAAATTAGCATAAAATACTATCTAAGTAAAAATAAATAAAAAACTAGATATAAAAGTTAATAAACTAAAAGAATATATTATAAAAGCTATTTTTAATATAAATAAAATTAATAATAAAATAATATATTTTATTAAATAAAAGGACTAATATATATAATAAGTAAGTAAAACAAATAAGTAAGTAAAACACTTTCCTTAACCTTTAAAATAAAAATCACTATAAAAATATAATAAATTATCTAATTAATTAAAACTTATCGCTATACTCTTCCCTAGATATCTCAATTACTACCTAATAGGTCCTTATATTATGGCCGGGCTTACCGCAGACACCATAATGCCGAACCCCTAGTCGCGCCGACCTCCCTTAACCACCACTCCGCGATAATTTAGCCACTACCTACGCATCAATATCCATTTAATTAATTACCTACCTTCCTTCCTCTACCGTCATAACCCCTCTTTTCTATAGCTGGGTTCTTTTTGCCCTCCGGCGCTGACTAAGTATCTTATTTACCTCCCAAAGGTCTTTATTCTTAGCAGCTAGTAAGGCAACCCGATGCATAACTGCCTTTATCCCTTTCTTAAGAGACCTTAGGGCTTTAAGGATTAACTCTAGGGAGCTACTTTAATATCTTTTAATTCGTCTTTTAAGATATTCAGACTAAGATCTAGCCTTAAGCATAGTCTTTAGGGTCCTTAAGACCTAATAAGTAGAGGGTTTAGCCCCCTCCTTAATCAGCGTTAGAGTCTATAGCTACATATTAAGCTTTAAGAGTATACTTTCTAGGTTAAGAGGAATAAGCCCGGCTCCTTTAAAACCTCCCTTAATATTTCTTTTTATTATAATAGCTTAATATATAGCATAAAAGGCTAGAAAGAACTTAGTCTTTAAAATATAGGTTATAGAATATCTAATTAGATGCTTTATTTCTCGACTATAAGCCTTTTTAAGTAGCCCAAAGCACCTAACGTTAAGAGGCTAAAGCAGATAAGATAAATAAGGCGGCATATAAAGCGTAATAATATTATTCTCCTCGTAATATATCTTAAAGTCGGCCGAGTGGTGGCTTTTATACCCATCGAGGATTAGAAGACAATAGGGACTAGTTAATCAGTTAGTTATATGCCGATTAAAGTGCTTTAGCCACTCGAGACCTATCTCGTTATTAGTCCAGCCATTTTGAGACGTCGCAATAGCCTAATCGCCCGGGAGGTTGCTTTCTTAGTACCAATTGGCGAGGTGATATTGGCCTGTAACTACGATGAACGGCTGGATAGCCTGGCCTTCCGCATTGATCGCCTAAATGACTATAACCCATTCCCGGTCTCTAGGCTATACTAATTTCGGTCTTCTACGCCTTTCTGCGCCTATAATAATTATTCCGCTCTAAATTAGGCCTATTATAAAGCCAATCTCATTAAAGTTATAGATATTACCTAGGGTAATACTATATTTCGCGATTATATTCTCTATGAGCCTAAACTAATCGCGAATAATAGCTAGATCTTTATATTTAGCTCTCTAATAGTTATATTTATAAAAAAAACGCGTCTTAAGCTCTTAGTATTACTTAATAAAGTTAGAAGCCTAGCGCTTACCGACGGGTAGCGCATCGCGGTCGGCGAGTAATTAATTAGCTATTTTTTTAATACCACGTAGTCGCGGGGGAAATCCTCGCGAATCTAAGTCGAGAATAAACTAAATAATAATCTATTCCTCTAGATCAGATAGTTTCCGTGACTTTGGTATAGTATCGCGTGGAGAAAGAATGCCCTGCTGCCAGCGCCATAGCATCATAGGACTAACTTTATAGATCTTTGCGGCGCATCAGAGAGATAATTTTAGGTTATTTTAAAGGGCTTAAAGAGCAAGAAGGATATTAGCTTCTTTATTTAACTATGACATACTAGGTGGTTAGGAATTAATTAATTAAATAGAGATAATATTAGTTAAGGGATTTTTATTCCACTCGCTTGTCTGTTCCACTCGCTTATTATATATGTTACCTAGACTTAGAAAATATATAAGAACCCCTAGAATACCTTACTAATGTATAGTAACTATTAAAGAATTTTTATTAGTAATAATAGGCATAAAGAGGTTATCTTAATTAATAATATCCATAGCACTAGCTAGCTATGCTTTAGCTACCGCAAAGGATTCTATATTCTCTATAGCCTCTAACTTATCTAACGTCTTAATATTCTAACGAAGCATCTCTGCCCCACGCTCAACTAGCTGACGCTTCTAACGATAAAGACATATTAAATAATTAAGCCATTTATTTACTTACTACTATAAAGAAATTAACTCTAACTCCGCTATCTCTTCTTCTTGCTCCAAATAATATTTTTTTTATATTAAGCGATTAGCTACCTTAGAAGTTAGAAAATACTATAGGGAAGAATAAAAAGAATATACTAGAAAGAAGAATAATACCACGGCTATTATACTTCTAACTACGACGAGTATACTAGGCATAATGCTTATAACCCTCCTTTGCCTAGCATTTTAGCTATCGCGGCTTATAGTAACTATAAGGCATAATTAAAAAACTAATATTTTTAATAAGAAGGGCTTAGGCCTTTTAGTTACGCGTGGCCTTAGAGTCTAATATAGTATTAATAGGAAAGGAAGAATAAGTATAGGACTAAGTTATGCACCTTAGGATATAGCCGCAGAAAGTGGTCTTAAGGATAAAACCAATAGAGAGGGGATATTATATCACGGCACTAATTATAATAACCGCCGGAGTCACATATGGCCCACCATAACCGCCGAGCACCCTGCGACTTACGCTGCTAACGGTATGTACCGTGAGCCTCGAGATAGGACTCACGATCTGGATTACGACTCACCGTGAGCCCTGACTCACGAATCGTGAGCTAGACTAAGTATATAGAATACACTTATTATACTTTCTTATATATTAGCTACCTTAGCTATTAATATAACTTAGTTACACTTAATACCTTTGAGCATATTACCAGACGTAACTTACAACCTATTACTTAGACTACGCCTAACACTCTCTGCCAATATAGACCCTGCACGACCGGTTTATCCCTTGGGAAACACACGATCGTCACATAAAGGCAATAATATATAAGAATGCCTTATTAAGGGCTAAGAACTAAGACCTTTGATAGGCAAATGAGATACTAAGCCGGCGCCGGAGGGCAAGAAGAACCCGACTGCGGAAAAGAGGGGTAATAATAGTAGAGGAAGGAAGGTAAGTAATTAATCAGATGAATATCGATGGGTAGGTAGAGGGCGAATCGTTAAGAAGTGGTGGCCCAGGAAGGTCGGCGTAAGCGAAGGAAAGGCATTGTGGAACATGCGGTAGGACTAGGCATAATATAAGAATATATTAGATAGTTATTGCGATATCTGGGGAATAATATAGCGAATAGTTTTAATTAAGTTTATTGCTTATTATGCTTTTACCGTGGCTTCTTTTTTAAAGGTAAAGATTTTTAATCCGCATGCTTGTCTGATCCGCATGCTTATTATATATATTATTTTAAATAAATAATTAATAATAGGAAGAGGTATTAGGCATCTCTTATTAGAAAGCAGGGCATCCTTATAGATAACTTTAAATTATATATATTAATATATATAATAAGCGAGTACACCAGACAAGCGAGTGCACTAAAAATCTCTACCTTAAAGATAGAAATCGCTATAAAAATACCATAAATTATTTAATTAATTAAAACTACTTGCTATACTCTTCCCCTGATATCTTAATCACTACCTAATAGGTCCTTGCATTATAGCCGGGCTTACCGTAGATACTATAACGCTGAATACCTAGTCGCGCCGACCTCCCTTGACCACCACTTCTCGACGATTCGGCCACTACCTGCGCATCAACATCTATCTAATCAATTGCTTGCCTTCCTTCCTCTACCGTCATTACCCCTCTTTTCTATAGTTAGGTTCTTTTTGCCCTCCGGCGCCGGCTTAGTATCTCATTTGCCTTTCGAAGGTCTTTATTCTCAGCGGTCAATAAGGCTACCCAATGCATAACTACCTTTATCCCCTTTGCAAGAGACTATAGAGCTTCTAAAATTAACTCTAGGGAGCTACTTTAATGCCTTCTAATTTGTCTTTCGAGGTATTTAGACTAAGATCTAGCCTTAAGCATAGTCTTTGGGGTCCTTAAGGCCCAAGGGGTCGACGGTTTAGCTACCTCCTTAACCGGCATTAGCGTACATAGCTATATATCAAGCTTTAAGATTATATTTTCCGCATTAAAAGGAACAAGCCTAGCTCCTCTAAAAGCCCCCTTGATATTTCGTTTTATTATAATAGCTTAAAATACGGCATAGAAGGCCAGAAAGAACTTAGTCTTTAAAACGTGGGTTATAGAGCATCTAATTAGACGCTCTATTTCTTAACCATAAGCACTCTTAAGCACGCTAAAGCACCTAACGTTAAGGGGCTAAAGTAAATAAGAGGAATAAGGTGGTATATAAAGCCTAATAATCTTATTCTCCTTATAATATCTCTCAAATTTAATAAAATAATAACTTTCATAGCCATTAAGAATTAAGAGATAATAAATACTAATTAATCGATTAGTTATATACTGGTTAAAGTGCTTAAGCCACTTAAGACTAGTCTCATTATCAGTCTAGCCATTTTAGGTCATCGCAATAGCCTAATCGCCCAGGAGGTTACTTTCTCGGTACCAGTTAGCGAGATAATATTAGCCCGCACCGATGATAAACGGCGGGATCAGCCAGCCTTCCGCATTAATCGCCTAAATGACCGTAATCCATTCTCGGTTTCTAGGCTACACTGCTTTTAGCTTTTTATGCCTTTTTATACCTATAATAACTATTCCACTTATAATTATACCTATAAGAAAGCTAGTCTTATTAATATTATAGATATTATCTAATTAAATGCTATACTTTGCGATTATATTTGCTATAAGCTAAAACTAATTATAAATAATAATTAGATCTTTATACTTAGCTCTCTAGTAATTATATTTGCGAAAAAAACATATCTTAAGGTTTAGGTATTACTTAATGAAGTTTAAAGCCTAGCGCATACTAATTAGTAATACATCGCGGTTAATAAGTAATTAATTAGCTATTTCTTTTATACCACGTAGCTAGGGGGGAAATCCTCGCGAATCTAGGTTAAGAATAAACTAAATAATAATCTATTCCTTTAGATCTAATAATTTACGTGATTTCGGGATAATATCGCGTTAAGATTATATACTATTATGCCGACGACGTAAGGCATAATAGTCAACCTAGTAGAGCCTTGCAGTTTATCGTAGTTTTAAATCTAGGTTATTTTAAAGGGCCTAAAGTGCAAGAAGTAATCTAGCTTCTTTATTTAATTAAGACATCTCTAGTTGTGAGGAATTAATTGATCAAATGGTGATAATGTTAGATAAGGGATTTTTGGTGCACTCGCTTGTCTGGTGCACTCGCTTATCATGTACGTTACTTGTATTATTCTTAAGGCTATTCCCTCCTTTCTTTGTAGGCTATAATATATAATAAGAGGAAAGGTATATTTAACTACCCTCATATACCAGGGTCAACTAGTTAACCTGATCTAGGCTTGGTGGTTGGGTTGTTTATCAGAGTTGAAGCCCGGTTATTGACGGGATAAGTGAGCGAATAGATACAAGCTTGGTGATGACGGAAAATGGTGTGCTTCTCTGTCTCCCAACTGCATGTATTTGCATGTATTGATTTAGCCTTATCTCACAAGCTTGCCATTGTTTCAACCCCTGAAAACCCTCGGATCGTGTGTTATTCTCTTGTCTCCGCCACCATGTCATCAACCGACCGCCCACTAACATCCCTACAGACGCTCGCTAGTAACGATAACGTCCAAGCTCTGGGATGTGAGGCATCTGCTCATCTGCTCTGGAAGTCGGACTAGGTGCGGCAGCAGATCCACCAAACGATGTATTCGGTGGCGATACTGATGCACTAGGTGGGTTTGAGACGGTTTCGTAGTACTGACGCGAGTACCCAGGTACAGAAGACGGCTGCGAGTGTACCATAGGCTGACTTGTTGGTTGTGGATGTTCTTGACGTTTAGTACGCTTTCTGTACCAGAGGAATGCAATGGCCAGGATGATGAGGGTTCCTACGATAGCTCCAAGGGCTGCAGCTGCTGCAATAGCTGACCTGAGCTTGCCCTTTGTCTCAGTGAGCTCACTTTCATCTACTACAGCTGTATCCGTAGCAGTTGGATCGATGGTATCACCTGATGAAGTAGCGTCGTCTGCGTCGGTGGTAGTAGCTCCAGTGTCAGTCCCAGTCCCGGTATCAGATTCAGTATCGCCTTCGATGGTAAAGTCATCGGTGGTGGTATCCGTATCGTCAGAGTCAGTCTCCGCATCTTGAGTCGTCAATGGTGGCTCCTGGGTGTCCTTGATTGTATGGATAACCGCCCCGCTCGGGAGGTCGTACTCGAATGAACTGGACCCGGTTCGACGTGAAGTATCGCAGTAATAGCCATACTCCTTCATGGCAGGATTCGTAAGGAAAACGCATAATGGGGACTCGGATTTGGAGCTGAGGAGTCAGCCAGGTCCAAAGATGACCATTACTCGTACCAAACAACGCATCCTCCAGTGTTGTGATCGCATATATCGTCTTCAAGATCGTCGTACTCGATGCATCGGGTCCGGGGAGCGCAACTAGATCTGCACCGAGTTAGTTTAGTTGCAGAAGCAGTGATTCACTTACACTGAGCAGCATCCTACAAAACCATCGTCACCCCAGTAGCACTCCCCGTTCGGGCATGTCCACAGAGCATGAGCCGTTCCATCGCAATCAGTGATGCGCTGTTGTCGCTTGAAAAGAAACGTAGGTGCAGCAGTAATGGCAAACTCTTGCCCTGCTGCGAGTCCAAGTAAGAAAAAGAAGAGAACAAACATGGTTGATGAACAGAATGGGGAGGCGGGAGACCCTGCTTTTAAGAATCAGGCTCTGAGATGGGGGCGATGTGCATGCATCTTAGTTGCATCTTGTGCGCCTCGACTCAAACTCGAGTCGTTATTCGCCATGACAAAGACGATCGAGATCTTTAATAGGTCAAAAGTCCAACAAGAACGCCACAAGCTTGGTATTTCTGTTGTGGCAGAAATGGAGAGAGATGAACGGGTAGACCCTTGTCAAAAGCTGAACAATGCGGGTAAGATGGTGTCAAGCAATACAGCCGTAATTCGTTCAACACTTCACCGGTAACTGTAGAATGAGGCTGTGACTGAGCCGTTGACTGTCTGTTTTGGGACTATAGTCAAGCAATGGGAAAGGGACGAGAGTGGTCCATAGAATACAACTAGGGGAACAATCTGGTTACAGAATAACCGCTGTAACAGGCTTCTCTGTGACCTATAAACGAGACTTTCTCTCCAAATTCTGCTCCCAGTCTTTTATCGTCTTGACCAAACCCTCAACCTGCTTCATGGTATTTCCAGCGTGGATGCAGATTCGAATCCTCTCGCTGCCCTTTGGAACTGTCGGAGCAACAATTGGACGAACCGTATATCCCCTCTCCTGGCAGAATTGAGCCAAGCTTCGTGGTTGCGACGTGAATACTGGGATGATTGGCGACTTGGGTGCATCTCTGTTGACACCAAGAGTCGAAGACTGCAAAAGCTTGTGCGTGTGGTTGACAAGTTGCCACAAATGCTTCAAAAGAGCATCTGCTTTGCCACTTGCAAGAAACTGATACGACAATCCAATGCTGGCGAGACAGGGAAATGGCATTGCTGTCGTGTAAATGAGAGTTCGAGCGTAGTTGAGGAGATATTCTCGTGTCGTAGGAGAGCAAAGAACGATGGCTAAACTGTTAGAACCAAACTGTCAATGGAAAAGCAACTTACCTCCAAATGAACTCATTGCCTTGCCAAAAGTATGCAATCGAACAAGGACTTCCTTTTCCAGACCCAGCTCGCACACAAGACCTCTTCCTTGCTTTCCGTAGAGACCAGTCGAGTGTGCTTCGTCAACAATGATGTACCCATTGCTCAGACGTCGCTTGACACAAGCAACAATGTCTTGAAGTGGTGCAACATCTCCGTCCATGCTGTAGACACCTTCAACAAGAATAAAGACGGATTCATCTGCCAATCCCTTGAGAACTTCATCCAGACCTCCGTCTCCTTCAACACAATTGTGCTTGAACGGGATCGTCTTTCCCGCTCGGCTCAACTTCATCCCGTCATGAGCACTCGCATGAATGAGCTCATCGTAAACAATAATATTCCCCGGCTGCGGCAGGCAACTCACAAGCCCCACATTGGCATCAAATCCCGAATTGAACAAGAGTCCAGCCTGGGCGTTGTGAAACGCTGCAATGTCTCGCTCCAGAGACTCTGCCAATGTCGAATTGCCGTCCAACAATCGTGAGCCGCCTGACCCCAACAAAGGAGGGGGAGATGCATGCTTCTCAAGAAAGGAATGATAGGCGGATCTGATCTCTGGGACAAGAGAAAGTGAAAGGTAGGCATTTGAAGAAAAGTCGACATTATCTGCTGGAAACGTAGTCAACCGGCGAAGCTGAGATTTCTCTTCTCTCGCCTTCAGACGAGCCGCAAGGGCTTCCTCCAACTTGGACATTGTTGTTGTTCTCACTGCGGGATTTGTTGAGCGCGATATTTCCCCGCTCGGACGGAGCAAAATGCCGACGCGACTAAGGGCTGTTTATAGGTATTTAAACAGCCCAAGCCCCTTTAGAAAGGAATAACTCGAAATGGCGCCCGTGCCTGCTCTTTTGCGGCGATCCCTACGCGTCCACCAAGTCTACGGGGCGAATACCGACGTGGGCAAGACGATTTTTACTACTGTGCTATGCAATGCCACGACCAAACATTGGAAAGGTGAAAAGACGTCGTTTTTGAAGCCTGTATCTACGGGGGCAGCTCATGAAGCCGACAGCTGGTAGGTATTCTGGAGATTCGATGTTCTGTAGCTGACAATTCAGTCACATTCAAAAATATTCTCCCTTGACGGCCAACGAGACATTGTTTCAGTACGATATTCCATGTAGCCCACACACGGCTGCTAAAGCTTCTGGCAAGGTGTGTTTTCACATGTTGAGCCGAATTTCACTAACATTTCAGCCCATCCCCTCTGATGAAGCTGTCCTAGCAAAAATCCATGACCATGTCTCTCGGCGAGCTTCCGAAGGTCCAGGGTGGCTATTTCTAGAGACGGCGGGTGGTGTCCACTCCCCAGGTCCATCCGGCACGCCCCAGGCCGATCTTTATGCCCCCTTGCGGTCTCCAGTTATTCTGGTTGGGGACTCCAAGCTGGGGGGTATTTCCCAGACGATTGCTGCGTATGAATCGTTGAGAATCCGTGGACACAACATTGAAACGGTTCTTCTTTTCCAGGACATGCAGTATGAGAATTATCATTACCTGAAGGATTATTTTTCCAAGGAGGGAATCCTCGTGGAGACAATCCCTGGACCACCTCCTCGAAAGCCGGATGAAACCGAGGAAACCGAGCAAATGACCGAGTACTATGCATCTCTCAACAATGGCAACATTCGACAAGTCCTCGAGACTCTGGACAAGAAAGGAAAGGACCGCATTGACCGTCTAGAGTCGATGTCTGAAAAAGCCAGCAAGAGTATTTGGTATCCATTCACTCAGCAAAAGTTTGTCACGGCAGACACCATTTCTGTCATTGACTCTGCCCATGGTGATTACTTTCAGGCCCTCAACAAGAATTCGGACCAGCTGTTGCAGCCTGCTTTTGATGGCTCTGCTTCTTGGTGGAGTCAAGGTCTTGGACATGCCAATTCTCGACTGACTCTAGCTGCTGCTTATGCTGCTGGACGATATGGACATGTCATGTTTGCCGAGGCTATTCACGAGCCTGCTTTGGCTCTGGCCGAGATGCTTCTCAAGGGAGCAGAGAATCCCCGATTCAGCCGCGTCTTTTACTCTGACAATGGAAGCACCGGTTGTGAGGTCGCAGTCAAGATGGCCCTCAGAGCAGCAAGACTCCGATACGGATGGGGACCAAACGATAATGTCACTATCCTCGGCCTCAAAGGAAGCTATCACGGAGACACCATTGGAGCAATGGATTGCGCCGAACCCTGCGTCTACAACGAAAAGATTGAATGGTACGAAGGTAAAGGCTACTGGTTTGACTATCCCACTGTCCAATGCGTCAAAGGCAAATGGGTAGTCGACGTTCCTGAAGCTCTTCGTGACGACTTGACTGGCGCAAACCTCGACTCCGTCTCGGATGTTTTCGATCTACAGTCTAGACTCGAAACGGAAGCCTACCAAAAGTATGCACGGTACATTGAGAGCGTCCTCAAAAAGCTCCAATCCGCCGGTCGCAAGTTTGGAGCCCTCATGATGGAACCTGTTGTCCTTGGCGCTGGAGGCATGATTCTAGTGTAAGTCCCCTGATCCTTTGACTTTCTCCGCTGACCATCAGTGATCCCCTCTTCCAACGTGCCCTGATCGACGTTGTCCGCCGATCTCCCCATCTCTTCGGAGACGCGTCCACCCCAACAGACCCACTCTCATGGACCGGACTCCCGGTCATCTTTGACGAGGTTTTTACCGGCTTGTACCGGCTTGGCCGGTTTACCTCGGCTTCATTCCTCGGAGCCGATGCCGATATCGCCGTCAACGCTAAGCTCCTTACTGGAGGATTGGTCCCGCTTTGCACCACCATGGCATCCGAGACTGTGTTTGATGCATTCCAGAGCGATGACAAGAGTGATGCACTTCTTCATGGACACAGTTACACTGCGCATGCTGTAGGATGTCAGGTGGCTGTTGAATCTGTCGGAGAAATGCAAAAAATGGAAGCCCAAGGAGCGTGGAAACAGGCAGAAACCGATTGGGATGATTCTCAGGCAAAGACGGCTTGGTCTGTTTGGTCCCGTGACTTTGTCAACAAGGTGTCACACAGCCCTCAAGTTCTTGGAGTTTGGGCTCTTGGCAGTGTCTTGGCCATCAGTCTTCGCGATGAAGAAGTGGGATACAAGAGCAACGCAGCCAAGAAGCTTCAGGGTCATCTTCGACAAGGTACTGGGGAGTGGAACGCTCACAGCAGAGTCCTGGGCAACGTGTTTTATGTCATGGCCAGTCAAAAGACAAGTCAGCAGAGCATTGACGAGTTGCAGGGTCTGTTGCTTGGAGCTCTGTAATTCGCAGGATAAATGGAGGAAGGATTGGCGGTCGGTAAAAGTAAATTTCTTACGTCACTGCTGTGCCTCTTTGATTCTCCATCAACATCATCATGAACTCTGTGAATTCCCAGGAAAAGCCTCTCGAGTCCAAAACTCGGGAGGCATCGATTGCAGAGTTTATCGACAGAACCAGGCATATCCAGGAGGAGCATCCTGAGGTCGATTTTACCAAGTCGGTCATTGAACCGACCATGAACCTCACCTACGACATCAAGGTATGGCCTTTGACTCTGTACCGAACCACCTAACAGAATAGGAAAATGTCGAAGAAGAAACTCGAAAAAAGCACGAATCTTTAATCACTCTGATGCTTCAAAACACAGGCGACCTGGCAAAGGCGGAAAAGTACCTCATGGAGGCGAGGGACTGTCTCAAGGGATATCCAGACATTCTCAAACAGTTTGACGACATCTACATCAACAAGAGACCTGTATCGGTCATGCTCGGACAGTTGCACGAGTGTATGACCCTCAAGAATGCTCAGTAGCTTATCACAGTACAATCTGCTTCCCCTCACCTGGACCCATAATAGGGCGTGATGACAACCTGAGCTAACGTGTTGGCCAATCAGCTGTGACTAACCATGACATCGTGACCGAGTTTTCGATTTGCCATCGCAGTGATTTGCTATCAACATCAACATGAATGAAAACGGCTTTGCAGATATGGATCTGTTTGAAGGGCTCTTTGATCCCTTTGAGGTAGAGGCTCTGCCCATTCAACCTCAGCCTCGCCCTGCCAAGGTTGGCGGTAGATTCACCAGGGAATCAGTCCGTATCTTGAAAAACTGGCTCGCAGCCCACCAAAGTCATCCTTATCCCAGGGAGGCCGAGAGACGAATGCTTCAGGAGCAGACTGGTCTTACAAAGACGCAAATCTCGAATTGGTTGGCCAATGCCCGTCGACGAGGCAAAATCCCATCGAGTGCTTCGTCACCGCATGGGGAATCCAGGGCGATGGACATTCCTGCAAGGCCAGGGACTCCGGCTGTCAGAAATACATCGGATATGGATCCTCTGCAGAGATGGGTTGATTCACCTCCAGAAGATGAACCTGCAGCCGTGACTGCGATTGCGAGAGCCGTGTCAAGTGCACGACCATTGTCTGGTGAGTGATGAATTGAATGATGTGGGTAGGGTCTAACATGATAGGCTCTACGAGTCCGTATACTCGCCTCTCTCGAACGCCGTCGGTTAGAAGTGGAGAGACTTCACGATCCAGTTCAATCAGTTCTGTCAATTCCTATACCAGTCGATCGTCGTTTGGGCTTAATGAATTGTTTAGTCGCGGCAGTTCTCGACGAAGACGCAGAGCCTACAAAGAAGAGAGACGGTCTCTAGCAACTCCACGCAAAGCTTTCCAATGCACATTCTGCACCGAGACATTCCGAGCGAAGCACGATTGGCAACGACATGAAAACTCTCTTCATCTTCCACTTGAGAGATGGGTTTGTAGTCCTGAAGGACCTCGAGGTCTCAAGGGACAAGATACTTGTTGTGTATTCTGTGGTCAAATTGACCCTGATGATGCACATGTTGAAAGTCATCACTACTCTGCCTGTCGAAATCGACCAATCCAGGAACGAACCTTTAACAGAAAAGATCATCTAAACCAGCATCTACGACTTGTACACAATGCCAAGTTTACAGAGTGGCCGATGAGACAATGGAAGGCGCCATCTCCTGCAATCCGTTCAAGATGTGGTTTCTGCAATCTTGCCTTGGAGACTTGGACTGATAGAGTTCATCACCTTGCAGATCACTTTAAAGCTGGCAAGACAATGGCCGACTGGACAGGTGACTGGGGATTTGAACCGCATATCCTAGAGCTTTGTGAAAACTCTATCCCACCATGTATGTTTCTTCCCAGATGTGTTGCATTTCTAACGTTTTAGACTTTATCGAGACCGAGCGAAATAGTCCGTTTCCATTCGAAGGAAGTAGGACTCTTGTTGAGACACCACAAACTGCATACGAATTGCTAAAGCTGGAACTCGCCTACTTTATGCAGAATCACTTTTATACCAACGCAAGAATGCCGAGCGATGAAGAAATGCAACTGGAAGCTTGTCGAATCATCTTTGCGTCCGAGACATTGTCCCATAATGACTTTGTCTACTTTTCATGGCTTCGAGATCTGGTTCTTTCTAATCCTACCATTACGCAACAGGCTCAATTTGGTCCTATACGATCAACAGCAGAGAGTCGAGTTCCCGCGCTGATGATTAGTGGAAAGAACAAGATCTTTGAAGACTGTCCTTTCGAGATACAGCTACACGAGTTTGTTCAAGCAAAGCAGCTCCTCGGGATGAGTATACGAGACGATGAACTGAAGGAGGAATGCTGCAGGATTGTTGGTCGTTTGGAAGAAGTCTCGGCTACTCCATCTGACTTTATCGCCAACTGGTTGATTAAAGTTATTCATTCACCAGGAGATTGGCTTTCAGAGTTTCGTCAACGAGCTGGTATTGAATTGTTGCCGTCAGCACAGGTTTTGAATCTTGAGGCAACAATTCAGGACTATACAAAGCTCGAACAAGAGATGAGTGCATACCTAGAGATGCAAAGGGTCATTGGGATTGAACCTGATGATGAGGATCTCCGTCGACAAGCTCGGGTCATAATTCATGGCTCAGATACGACACTTCACACTGCAGCAGACGACGATTACTGGTTATCAGCTTTTCGACAACGACATGCCCCAATAGGCGGTCCCCAAACTGGCATGAGACCAGATGCTCATCTCTTGGCTGCTCGATCACTCGTCATGAAGACCAGTACTTCGTTTCTCAACGATCACAACTACTGGCGATGGTTTACAGAAGAACTCCGTCGATGGGTAGCAGCAATCATGTCACCTCACAACCCAGCGAGTCGCGTACCGTCGGATGAAGAGATTCAACATTACGCCAGATGGATCAGCTACAATGAGTAAGTCCAGTTCCCTGGGGATGATCTTGACTAACACAAATAGCGATGACCCTTTCAATCAGACAATTGCAGAGAATAAGGACTGGCTGGAGGCGTTTAAGAGGGATGTTGGGATTGAGTGACGTAGATCTAATCAAGCAATTTCCCTGTTGAGAAGTAATCATTTTCGCAGTCAGTTGATCTTTACGCCGAATGACTCTTCTGCCTCGAAACGGCGGAGTTGTTCCAGGTCACGATATTTAAAATACGCTAACGTACATGTATAGCGAGCCGGACAGCAAGCGAACCGGACACTTTTACTCTACAGTGTAAATCTCACCTAATTATAAAAATCCTTAAAAAAATACTTAAAAATCCCATTTTAGGCTTTATAAGCTAAAAGGCTTAGATAAAATTAAAAGAAAAACCTAAAACTTATAATTAATTTTTTTAGATTTTTAAAAAAGTTAACATACATATATAGCAAGTGGATCAGGCAAGCAAGTGGATCAATTTGCCTAATAAAGGGATTTATACCTAAGATTATATTAATTTAAAAATTTCTAAGAAAATCAGGTTAAGCCTAAAATAGATAAAATTAAAAGTTTAAGTATATTATATAATAAGCTATTAATTTTAAACTTTATATATTTTTAAAAAAAATCATAGTTAGCTAGTATTTAAAAAGTCTATTTATATTATATAAATAGCTATTACTCTATAAAGAAATTTTTTTAAAAGTTTAAAAAAAATATAAATAGCTTATTTAGTAATTTAATATCTAATATAACTCTTTTTAAGCTAGTAGCTATTTTATAGCTATTTTAATTAGGTTTAGAAATCTCTGCTTTTAGTACATAGTATATATAATCCACTTACTTGTCTGATCCACTTACTATGCATGTATGTTAATAAGTAAGTTATTTAGGAATTTCTTATTTGTACTATTTTTATTAGTTTTTTATTTTTTTAAAATTAAAGAAATTTTTTAAAAATATAAAAAAACTATAAACTTATAGCTCTTTTTATTAGATTTAAGAAAATACTCTTTTTAAGCTCTTAGCTATTTTATAATAGTTTTAAGAAATTTAAGGTTAGTTATTTTTAAGTGCACAGTATTGATGTCCGGTTCGCTTGCTGTCCGGCTCGCTATACATGTACGTTATTTGGTTATAAGCCAGTATTCTCTAGATCAACAACTATATTTTCAAGGCTACACAGAAATTGGAACACTAGCCCGACTCCCCTCTCATCCCAGACTCTTCCCACTCAACACATCGCACGATCTTCTAGCTCAGTTATTCCATCGAGGGCCGGGCTTCAGCTATAACAAAGAACACATCATCAACACATCATAGCATCATATCCCAATGCTAACACAGTGGCCTCAACACATCGCACGTCCCTAACGCCATGTTCCACTGACAGTCACGGCCTGGCAGCTGCTTGGAACCGCATAAGCCCTGTTAGGATCGCTCTCCCACTTCACCGCACCATTCGACTCAACAATCACAAACTTGTACTGGAATGACTGACCGGCCGGCAGATTCAAAGTCGTGGTCCAAAGATGATTGCTAGAGGTATACTTTGAAGCCGAGAGTGCCGGGGCGGAGGATGGGCTCCAGTTACCAAGAGCGGGGATGGATCCCACAACCTTGACCGTTTGGCCCACATTGGTCGTGACGACATGGTCAAATGTGACGGGTACTGTGCTGCAGCCCGTGCCAGGGTTCTCAGTCGTAGTAGGGGGGGGTGTTCCAGTACCGCTACCGGTGATAGCGATATCTGCGCAGGTGAGGTAAACCTGACCCGTCTGGAATGAATTCCAACGGAACGACAGAAGCGTGTGGTTCGAGACGTAGTTTGGGATCTTGATCTTCTTGCTGACGGGATATCCTCCAGCGATGGAGGTATAGCACGATCCAAGAGGAGCGTTGTCCACACCCTGACAACCGCGACGGGACGATGCCCCAAAGGCATTGCAGGTGAACCAGTCATTTCTCCAGCAGGGTTGCCCAGACGAGCAATCCGGGTTGAAGCCACAAGTCTGCCCCGAGACGTCTGTACAGGGAAGCAGGCCATCCTGGAAACAATCCTCGGCGGCCTGCTTCTCCTCATCGGTGGGAGTGTACCCGGGTGTCAGAAGCTTGTCGACGATGGCCTGGTCCTGGCAGATGCGGTAACTAAACATGCCGCCATGGTCTCCGTTGTTGTCGACGCACCACTGCACGTCGACGACGTCCCCAGGCTTGTAGGTGGCCACAGGGGTGTTGCCCCAGTTGCTCGAGGGCACATTATAGTCAACGTTGACTCGGGCATTGAAGCCGCATGGGCCGCTTCTGCCGACTGTCGCGGCTTCTACGTCAGGCCATGCTGACACGGGCTCGCGGATGGTGCACTCGGGGCAAGAGTCGATGCCGGCCTTTTGAGTCAGTTAGGAAGTTAGGTAAGGAGACGGTGCATACCTCTGCGCCTAGACGAGTGCGACTCTTTGGAATGGTTAGATAGCCGTGGGCATCAACTGAAGCGGCGAAGCCTATGGCAAGAAGCTGGGAATACTTCATGATCTCGGTTTTTTGACTGCACGATCTGATGGACTGGTTGAAGCTGAATACTGGCGATATTTTCTTCTACAAGATAGACTGATATGGCCCTTTTATGACTTTTTCTTTTCAGCTCTTCTTTTCACATGCACCTAGACTCCATGAAAGCATCGTGAAGGCGGAGTCTCCTGTTGCTCAGGCGCTAAAGCACACAGGACTGAGAGCTCTCGGTGAAACTGACCAGGGACGGGCCGAATGACAAGTCTGGAAGACAGAATGGCCTAATGCGTTGATTTCATAAACCCTCAGTAACTTTATGCTAAGAGTAAGCTCCCAAAGAGGAACACCGTCTCGACATCCTGTGATCCGCCATGTTCACAACGTGGCCAAGATTATAGACTAGCCATAGACCTTTGGCGCAGTCGGCCCTATTGCCAGCATCTGATATTATTACAAGGGCAGGACATATGACAATGCATGCGTCTCTATGCCGTAAATAGCTCATTACCCGACGGCGACGTTCCCTCCGCTTAGCGAAACCGGAATCGCTCCCGTGTTCACCCCGCACTTCTCCGCCTTTTGACAACGGGATTCGAGCGAGATGTCAGGGGCCCTACACCACAAAGATCTCGGTAGGACCGATAAGGTCACCGTGCTAAGAGATGTAAGGTGTGGGTAGGGGCCTCATTCCTGTTCTGCCTCGTCACACGTGGGCTGAAATTTGTGTCAGTGAACATGGGTGTCTGCAAGGGGAGGGAAACCCAGGTCATGTGCTGAAACGCATTCGGAATGGCTATCGAGACCCTTGTTGAAAAAACAGGAGAGAAGTGAACGCGATAGGCTGCCCAGTAAACCCTTCATCTAAACAAAGGCCGGAATTCGCCGCAATATAACCGCCCTTTGTAGCACACACACAGGGGACCAGCGTGGAAGCTACAGGAGCTAATGCTCCTAGCGGTAACCAGGTTGAATAGCCTCCAAGCTATCAGTAATGATCTGGTTGCCTGTATGTGACTGGAAGGGACAATTCGCCTTCAATTTGCGTAGATAGAATCCACGACGGTCAAGCCGTGGCCCCTCGCAGCTATGTCTGCCCAGTATGCTCCAAACATGCACCTCTCCTGAGGACGGCAATAAGTCTCTTCTGGGAGCCTACTAATATCTTCAACGAGCTATCTTATGAGCTATGCATGTATAGATTCGGAATGAGACTTCCGTACCGGGGAACACTCTTATAACGGCCGCCAATAGATAGAGATAACGAGCCCCGATTAGGCGTTTATTATGCTCTTTGTTATAGTTGAACGACCCTTCATGGGATAACTGCACCAGTCGATAACATCTCACGTTCAAACTCTGTCAACCTCCACGCCGAATGACTGTTATACTTCGAAAGATGACTGCCTTGTTCCATTGCTTGAGGGGCTTAAAATCGCCCATCCCTTGTGCCCTTTGACCACAAGCTGGTTGGCACATTTTTGGGCAATCTCGAGTCCAAATCATAGCCCATCGTAACAGAAGCCGCCCCCTTGCTGCTCCCATTATTCAAGACGAGGTCCAGAATGAATTGGTTTTGGTGTCTACCGTTTCCATAACGAGACTCAATAGTATAACTCAAATCTCACCATCATGCCGAAATCATCAACTCTACCGCAATTAAGCTCACCCCGTGCAGATACACCAAAGGTTAAACAATATCTTTCATGACTCACCGGGGAGGACTCACCGGGGAGTTTGCCATATAAAATACTCTGCCCATTCGATTGTTCACTTTGAAATTCACCAAACCACGACTGCTATGGCGTCCCCCCTCGAGTCTCTCCCTGTGGAGCTGTTTGAGACCATCATCCAAAAGACAGACCTTATCGACATTTGGCGCCTTCAACGATGCAATCCCGCCTTCGAAATAACATTGGACCCCTACATGCTGGCTGAACCCCACGCTGTCCAGAAACTCATGGCTTGGGGTTGCCTTAAGGGTAACATGTGGGCTATCAAGAAGGCTCTCTCGCTTGGGGCCGACATCAGCACTATCGAAGTTGCTTGGAGAAAAGACGACACCATTATCTTGGCCTCTACACTTGGCCTTGCCGCAAAAAGATGCCATTACGATAGCTTTGAGTTTCTCCTCAAATCAAGCGCCCAGCCGGATGTCTCCATCCACATCAGACAGTCTGCTGCTTTCAAAAGACACCTATTCAATCCGCAATTCCCCAGATTCGTCCATCTTTGCCAAGAGTATGGAGTCAAGGACAAGATTCCAAATATCCAAGCCAGCCTTGATGAGGCCCTCGTCGAAGCAGTTAAACTGAACCTCAAACTCAACATCTGTCAAAGTTGGATGGACCTTGGGGCAAACCCCACTGGCCGAGTTGGAAAAAATTGGAACTCCGAGACAGCCTTGTAACTTGCAATCTTATCTGGATCCATCACATTAGCCAAGGCCATGGTCTCACGAGGCTGTAACCTGGACCTCCCGATTCCAAGTCGAGTACCCAGCGATTAGCCCCCGTTGCAACACCGTCTGGAACCATGGAAATATGTGCTAATGATTGCCGCTGCAAGACGATTGGCAACAAAGGGGCAGACAGACATGATCGAACTTCTTCTAGAAGCTGGCGCTGACCCCAATGTCAAGTGTCGAGTCTGGATTCAAGACTGGCCGGACTATGACCATCAGACACTACTGGTCGTCACCCCACTGTTGATATACATCCTCAGTGTCGACTTTTACAATGTGACGGACCCGAATCATTCTCCTTCTCGGATGGTCAATTGGCTTTTGGATAGAGGTGCCGATATTCGGTTGCCGGATCGCGTCCATACAGATTACCCTTTGGAACTACTAGACATTTGGAGGCACTTTAAAGGCCACAAGAGCCTCCTAAACGATGAAATGTTTACAATCATCAGACTGTTTCTGAAGAACGGCGCAGCAAAAAACAAGGTCCCGGAGTGGCTAGCAGGGCAAGGACTGAGTCCATGGGAACTTTTCCCGTTGGATAATCCTTTCACTCACGGACAGCAGACTGTTAGTATTAAACGGTGGAGCGTCATTATCGACTTGTTGCTCAAAGACGGCAATTTAGACGGCAAACTATCCGATCATATTGACGGCCTACTAATGAGGCTTCTATGTTACATCATGAGATGCATATTCAGGTGTGATCATAAAGCTCCTAACCCTTGCCCTCCTGAGCTTTTCACCAAGTTTTTCGACATTAGCTACCCTCTCATGATACAGAAGCTGCTGTCAAGGGGAGCCAGCATCAATGCAACTTTATTAGCGCTCCCTGATAGCCAGTCGATTTTAGATATTATGAGGTCCAATTTCAGACGGAGGAATCATCCCTTGCCTCGTCGAATTAGACTTCACCAAAAACAACAGCGATCATTCATTAGCATGCTTACTAACCTCAGCCCTGCGCCCATCTTTATCCAAGAAGAGCAGTCATTCAAGTCAAGGTATCTTAATCATGGGGTATACCAACTATAGAAATGTGCACTTCAAGGTAAAGTTGCGGACGAGGAGAGGCTACTTTGGAACCCAACAGCTAAGGCCCTGGTGGATATACCTAATAGATTGGATCCCTAGGAACAAGAGGAGTTACGAAGACAACGAAAGGATACAGAAGAAATGTTTAATTGGTAGACAGTTAAGTAAGAACTAGCAAAGAGAGAGAGTATCACAATTAAAACAACCAAGCCTAAGAAAACCAGGTTAAAAATATAAAGCTAGGTTTATTAAGCTTTATAGTTTGGGAAATATTAGTTTAAGAAACGAGTTTGAAAAATGCAATCCAGTTTGAGAAACCAGTTTGTCAAACTAGTTTATCAAACTCAGTCTGTCAAACCTCAAAATCGAGTCTGTCAAACCCCAGTCTGTCAAACCTCGAAATCTAGTTTGTTAAACTCAATGAGTCTGTTAAGCTCAGTTTGTCAAACCTAAAAACCTAGTCTATCAAACCCAGTTTATTAAACCCTAGTCTGTTAAACCTAGTCTATAAAACCTTAGCTTATTTCCCTTACTTAGGTCTAGAATCTGTAAGTCTTAAAGGAGAGATTAGGGCTAGCTAATTAAATTAGGCTTTCTAGATATATAGTATTTGCCATATGTCTTATAGGCAGCTCTGTAGTTAGCTGTGGCTGTGTCCCTGAGAGGGCTATATTCTAGTAAAATAAATTTCTAGGAGGCTTAGATGTCGCTAAGTTGTGCCGTACGTCTCGTACGCAGCTCTGCCATAGCTAGGTGCGCCCGCGTGTTCTAATTCATCTACCGGGAAACACTGGGTCGATGCAGTTCTGTAGAACCTCGTGTCTCGTCTATATACCTTGGGTTGTTAGCATTGTACATATCCCTATGGCTCAGATAACACTCACGGCGGAAGCATGTCTTTTCCGGAGCTGATATTCATAAAGATTGTAATCTCACATCATGACGTCGACCCCACGGCTGTGACAAGGTCGTAAGCGACACCTGAGGCTCTGAGATGATTCTAACCCTTCGTGAGGTGGGTTATCTACTGGATTGGCCCGACAAGTGAGATGTCGCATTCCACGGGCATTGGGCAGCCGATTTGCATGAGGAAAAGTCATCCATGAGACTGTCTTGCTCCCTGATACACTAGGCGGCGGCCTGATGACTCGATAGCGACCCAATTGGCTCTCAATGGGCCGAGGAACCGGGTGTAGATCAGAACCACGAGAATCAAGTCACCCTCCCACCCGGTCATGCTAGCTTACATAGCCACCTGCATATGAGAGAGGGTAATTACGACCCTAGGTCCCTTCTATACCCTCGAGAAAGACCCGTACATCTAGTTCATCAGAGCCTCAATGTGATGTAATGAGAGGTCGATGTGGGCGAACCCCACGAAATCCCGGACAGGGCATGTCGACTGGCAAGGCTTGTAACTCGAGATGGGCGGGGAACTCGTCGGGTTCTTCCAACCTGCGGTCACATTGGAGATCGGTAGGAGTCATCGGACTCTTCCGGCGTCCGGTGAGGTCGGGAATCGCTCTCGGACGGGTTCGACATGGTGCAGGCTGCAGCAAAAACCTGTTAGTGACAGGCGTAGAACAGATGGAAAATGAAAACAATAGCGGCGATACATCTGATATCTCCATGAGGGCGGCGTTGCTCGATGACGTAGACACAGAGACCTTTCGCCAAGATTGAGCGTTTACTAATCTGGGCCAGGGTGAATGTATGCGTCGTTTAGGATAATAACTGACTTAGCAGTAAAGATACTTATCTATCACAAGGGGGTATTTATAGAGATAGTAGAGATAAGAGTATAACATACATAATAAGCATGCGTCGCATACAAGTATGCGTCGCACTTTTCTTATACCTTTAAGATAGAAATTATAATAAAAATACTATAAACTATTTTATTAATTAAAATTACTTACTATACTCTTCCCTAAATATCTTAATCACTACCTAATATATTCTTATATTATAACTAAGCTTACTATAGATACCATAATGCTAAACTCTTAGTTACGCTAACCTCTCTTAATTACTACTCCTCGACGATTTAGCCACTACCTATATATTAATATCTATTTAATTAATTACTTATCTTTCTTCTTTTATTATTATTACCCCTCTTTTCTATAATTAAGTCCTTTTTGCCCTCTAGCGCCGGCTTAGTATCTTATTTACTTATTTAAGTTCTTTAACCCTAGCCTTAAGTAAGGTAACCTTATATATAATTATCTTTATTCCCTTAGAAGAAAACTATATAGCTTTTAGAATTAACTCTAGGGAGCTACTTTTATGCCTTTTTATTTACCTCTTAAGGTAATCTAACTAAGATTAAGCCTTAAGCACGGTCTTTAGGGTCTTTAAGACCTAAGGGGTTAACGGTTTAGCCACCTCCTTAGGCGGCATTAAAGTCTATAGCTACATATTAAGCTTCGAGACTATACTTTCTAGGTCAAGAGGAATAAGCCTAGCTTCTCTAAAGGCTAACTTAATATTTTTTTCTATTATAGTAGCCTAAAATGCGGCGTAAAAGTGTTACGACCCTCGCGGTTACGTCACGTGGTCTCCACAAATCCATAGGATTAACACACCTATTAGATAAAGGATTAATAATATATTAGAATAATATTATTCTAGGAGCGACGCGATTTAAGAATAATAGCGTTCTTACCCACGGTTATTCCCCTTAAAATATTAAAGTATATAGCATATACTTATTATACTCTCTTATATACTAGCTATCTTAGCTATTAATATAACTTAGTTATACTTAATACCCTTAAGTATATTACTAGATATAACTTATATACTATTTAAGATAATACTAGTATCCCCTCTGCTAATATAAACTAATATAACTAAGTTATTCCCCCTAGGACCTATATAATTATTATATATTAATAGCTTTTATTTAAAGGATTACTCGCATTACCTTAAATAATATTAAACGCAATAGCTACTTAGGCTACTCTTATAAGTAACCTCTAGTAGACCCTACTTATTAATTACCTTACTATACCTATTAACCTTAATAAGGAAATAAATAACGCAAAAAGCTCTAATAACGAGGAAGTTAAATAACTCAGGGCCTAGATTACCGCTATAAGCACTAAAATAAATAGACTCCGCGAACTCATTAAAAGAATAAATAAGATATAAAGGGTTTAAAATGCTTAGTACCTAGGCAATATCTAGTAAATTAATAATATAGCTATTATTGCTATAAGAGGCAAGGACGTAGGAGAAATCCTAAAGCCTAACCCCCTAGAGAAGTTTAATAGGACCGCCTATAAGCTGCCTACTTTTCTTACGCAGCTACGAGCCTTTATAACCTATTACCCGACGCAATTTAACCTCACTTAGGCTATTGGCTTTGTCTTTATCCCTCGGGTCTTAGTCCCTCTTCTTCCTTGGCTTACTCCCTATAGCCCTGGTTTTGCGCTTAGGCTTCCTTGCCTCTTCTAAGTCTTACTGGCTTCTTTAGTGTTAAGTGCTAAATTGGGGCTCGGGCGAGCCTGTTAGTCACGTGCTTGAACACGTGACCACTTGATCAAAAGAGGCATCTTCCGCCGCAGCTCTTAGCTAGCCATCCTTTTCATCTTTACCTTCTAATTTACCTCTTTTTCAACTGCTTATTAAGCAGCCCTCGCAGCCTCAATTGGCTGTGGGTGGTCTGTGTGTTGTGTTGTTGTTCCTCCACAGTTAAAGTGCAGTGAGTGATAATATAGCTAACCTCGCCGCATCGGTAGCATTTCCGCCTATCTAGGAGCTTTGATTTATATCTCTTAACCTTCGTGGGTTCTTAATCTATTTAATTAGATGCCTCCTTTAATGGCGGTGACCTCTATCTGGGTTATTCCTGGTTAGGGCTTAGGCCTTGTCGCTGCTCCTGCTAGTTACCTAGCTTCTAGTTATAGAAGCGGAGCTCTTCTAAGTTAGCCCTAAGGCTTTATAGCGTGTTAATAAAGGAGGGATATATCTTTGGCAAACTAAGCTGGCCTATAAGGTGGGAATAGAGCTCTTAGTTAATTATATACTTAAGGGCATTAATTTATACTAAGTCTACCTAGCTAGCTCTTTTACTATCTATAAGTTCTCTCTTAAACTTAGGGAGGAAAGATATTAAGCTCTTTTTATTTCTTTATTTTATTATTTCTAGCTAGCTAAGAGCTTATTACTTAATATTTAAATCCTTATAATAGCTAGTTAAGTATATTATAAATTTACTTAGCTTAAATTACTAATTTAAGCTTTTTTTTATTAAAAAAAAGCTATTATTATTACTTATAATATTTTAATTAATCTAAAATAAATATAAGTAAATTAATTTAATAATTTACTAAGAGTAAGGTTATTAATATATAATATATATAATAAGCTTATATCCCAGACAAGTATATATCCTAAAAATCCCTTAATCTCTCTCTCTTCTATTTAATTAATTAATTCTTAACTACTAAATATATCTAAATTCAATAGCGAGGGTAATATACTTCTTGCCCTTTAAGCGCTTTAAAATAACCTAAAATTACATATCTAACGCGCTGCATTAATCTATAATATCTGCCCTAAAAAGCTAAGTCGCCGCCAGAAAGGCATATAATCTCGACGCGATTAGATTCCTAAATCATATAAACTATCTGATCTAGAGGAATAGATCATTATTTAGTTCATTCTCGACCTAGATTCGCGAGAATTTCCCCCGCGACTACGTAGTATTAAAGAAATAGCTAACTAATTGCTCGCTGACCGCGACGCGCTACCCATTAGCAAGCGCTAGGCTTCTAACTTCATTAAGCGGCACCTAGACCTTAAGACGCGTTTTTTTTAGAAATATAATTACTAGAGAGCTAAGTGCGAAGATCTAGCTATTATCTATAATTAGTTTACGCTTATAGCGAATATAATCACGAAGTATAATATCTAATTAGAAGATATCTATAACTTTAATGAGATTAGCTTTATAATAGGTATAATTTAAAGCGGAATAGTCGTTATAGGCATAGATAGGCATAGAAAGCTAAAATTAATATAGCCTAGAAACCGGGAATAGATTATAGTTATCTAAGCGATTAATGCAAAAGGCTAGGCGATCTCGCTATTTATTATTAGTGCGGGCTAATATCACCTCGCTAACTAATACTAAGAAAGTAACCTCCCGGGCGATTAAGCTATTATAATAACCTAAAATAGCTAGATAGATAATAAGACTAGTCTAGAGTGGCTAAAGCACTTTAACTAGTATATAACTAATTAATTAATTAGTTCTTATTATCTCTTAATCCTTAATAGCTATAAAAGTTATTATTTTATTAATTTTAAGAGATATTACTAGGATAATAATATTATTACGCTCTATATACCGCCTTATTTATCTTATTTACTTTAGCCCCTTAACGTTAGGTACTTTAGCGTGCTTAAGAGCGCTTATAATTAAGAAATAAAGCATTTAATTAGATACTTTATAACCTATATTTTAAAGACTAAGTTCTTTCTAGCCTTTTATGCCGTATTTTAGGCTATTATAATAGAAAAAAAATATTAAGTTAGCCTTTAGAGGAGCTAGGCTTATTTCTCTTAACCCAGAAAGTATAATCTTAAAGCTTAATATATAGCTATAGACTCTAATGCCTACCGAGGAGGTAACTAAACCCTTAACCCCTTAGGTCTTAAAGACCCTAAAGACTATGCTTAAGGCTTAATCTTAGTTAGAATACCTTAAGATATAAGTTAAAAGGCATAAAAGTAGCTCCCTAGAGTTAATTCTAGAAGCTATATGGTCTTCTTCTAAGGGAATAAAGATAGTTATGTATAAGGTTGCCTTACTTAAGGCTAAGGTTAAAGATCTTAAATAGGCAAATAAGATACTAAGCCAGCGCCAGAGGGCAAAAAGGACTAGATTATAGAAAAGAGGGGTAATAATAATAAAGGAAGGAAGGTAAGTAATTAATTAAATAGATATTAATGCATAGGTAGTGGCTAAATCGTCGCGGAGTAGTAGTTAAGGGAGGTCAGCGCGACCGGGGGTTTGGCATTGTGGTGTCTGCGGTAAGCCTAGTTATAATATAAGAACCTATTAGGTAGTGATTAAGATATCTAGGGAAGAGTATAGTAAGTAGTTTTAATTAATTAAATAGTTTATAGTATTTTTATAGTGATTTCTAATATAAAGAGTAAAGATTTTTAAGATATATACTTATCTAGGATATAAGCTTATTATATATATTAGTTTATTTTATATTTTAAGTTATAAGGCCTAGAATTTTTATTAAGTTTTATTAAATTATAGGGGGTTTAAAAGGATTAATTTCCTCTTTATTAATAATTATTCTAGCAGGGAGCTTTATTAAGGTTTAGGTCTAGCTATATTTAGGGGCTCTAGTAGTTATAGTATTAGAGCTAGTATTATAATTATTAATTAGATAGCGCGAATCTAATTCCTTATCTCCTCGCAATTAGTTTCTTATTTAGCGCATAGGGCTTATAATTCCTTTAATATTTATATTATTATCTATATTATTATCTAAGAGGCTTAGCTAAGGGAGCCCTTATCTTAATTAAGAGCTTTTATTATAGAAGCTACTTATATTAATTATTTATATTAGTTTATCTTATTAAGTAAGGTTAATTAATTAAATACTTATCCCTTTAAGGGATCTTCTATTAGTCGCTCTAGTAGCAAGGTCTTAGGGGGGGGACTTTTATTACTTGTGATTTATATAAGGTCTTCACAGGGATATACTTAGCTCGACCGCTATATAGGCAAGAGCCTTCTATTACTTATAATTAGCATAAGGTCTTCGTAGAGATATATATATAGCTTGACCGCTATACGGGTAGGAGCCTTCTGCTCTTCCGGGCTTGGTCATATAGGAAGCCGAGTAGGGACTAGACTAATTAACCTAATTAATTAGTCTTCTTATTAAAGGATAGAGCTTTAGAATAATATAATGGTTTAGCTGAGTATATTAATAACTAGCTAAATAACTCTAATGAGTATCTTAAAGCTAAGGGAGAAAGGAAAAGAAAGTAAAGGAGAAGAAGCGAAAAGAACCCCCTTTAGCTGCTGAGCTTATGTGGGCCTTGGTGCTTATGTGGGCCTTGGTGCTTATGTGGGTCTTGGTCGAGAGTGCAAGCCGAGACCCCCACGGGCTCAGCCCGTTACAGCTGCTGTTGAACCGAAGCGGTCCTATTCATACGAGAATGTGCAGGGGATCCCGCAATGGGTTTTGACCAGACGAGCCTCGGAACCAGTTGAAGCAAAGTCACGTGACAAGACATATCTCAAATAGGAATAGCGCATAGCATCAGCCCAAAAGAGGGGCAAGAGTCAGTCAGAGACAATCAATTAAGCAATTCACTCAAGATCAGGTTTAACAATTAAGAGTCTCAGAGCTGCGCTTCTTCAAGGTAGCTATAACTACCAAAAACGAACGTTAAATCGATAAAACCAACCTTGATACCTATATCCAAACCGCGATAATATGTCCTCTATCGCGAACACGAAGTCCTACCTCTTGAACGGACCAAACGACTAGGATTCCTTCGAATAATCCTATATCATAAAGATAACTACGGAATGAGTATATAAGCTAGGTCGACTCGATGACCTAAGCTAATTCAGCGCCCTTCGTGAGAAGGAACCAAGGAGACCCGAAATAGGCGACTATATGGCGAAAGTAGGCGTCGACACTGGGACACGTAATGCGAGGGTCATTCGAGGCGAATGCCCTGCGACCTCATTTATCGAAATGGTCCTAGAGGACTAAGAGGCATATAAGGCAGAGCTAGCTATCTACTAGAGCGATCTTAAGCGATATAATAAATAAGTAGATAGTATCTATAATATACTTAACTAGATAATTAAGAAGGTTAATTTATATTATATCGAGATATACTTACTAGCTATAAATAATTTAGCTAAGTATAATAATATTACGAGCTTTTTTCTTAACTTAAAAGTAGCTTATAGCATTAATAATAGCTTAAGAAGGAAATAAGCTTAGAAAGGGTATTTCGAGGTATTAAAGGTAGCCTTAAATAGCAAAATAAACTAAGAAAAATAGATTACTAACTAGGAAAAGTTAATATGAGTTATAAAGCTTAGATAAGTAGCTAAAGCATAATACCCTAATACCTAGTTTAATAACCTAAAAGAAGCTCTAAAATATTAGTTTAAGATCTTCTTCTGGATTAAGTAAGATTAAAATAAAGAAAAGATTAAAAATAAAACCTACTTGTTATTAACCTTCTCTATATAATTCTAGTAAGAGATTTAAGATAGGAAAAAGAGAGGCAATAGGGCTATAACTAATTAAGTGGCAAAAGGGAGCTTCGGACTGATATTTCAAGCCTCGCCCTCTTAGGATATAAAGCAAAGCCGCTTCTCTATATATAAGTTAAGAAAAGACTCTATAAAGCGTCCTTATTAGTCTCTAGAAATACTAAAGCAATGCATACTATATAAGAAATAATATAAATACCTAAACTCCTCGTTATACTAGGTAGTATTCCTAGAGAAAGCCCTAAAGAAGTACTACGTGTCATAGAGATAGCTAGACCTTTAGGAGTAATATCTTAAGCAAAATAAAGAGGTTTAAGAACTTTATAAGAGGCTCTAAAATAAAAGTAAAGACTTATTAGAGAAATTAAACTAACTATCTAGCCTAAGACGCTCTATCTCAAAAGAAGCAGCTACCTTCTTAGCATTAAGTAGTAAATACTTATTATATAACTTATTAATCCTAGACTTAGGGATAACTATTTATATCTTTAATAAAGCTAAGAGATTTACTTTATTAAAAAGCGCTTAATATAAAGATAATATATTTACTAAATTAAAGTAGCTATTAATTTATAGATATAGAAATATAAATATTTAAGTATAGAACTTATAAAATAAGCCGCGAATCCTTAATTTATAGCGCATTATATATTATCTAGAAATAGAAATAAATCTTATATCCCTATATTAACTATGCTAGCTTAGATATTAGTAGGACTAACGGAATAATAAGGATATTATTAGATACCTTAATAGTTAGGCCCTATGTAAGCTATAGTAGGAATATGACTAGTATATACTAGAATATATCCCTGAAACGGTAAAATACGCCGCGTTTCCTTTAAGGCACCTATATTATAACTCATAGACCATAAGGAAGCTTAACCGAGCTTAAGTAATGGTTTAGCATCGCCGCCTAGGATATCTAGGACTAAGAAGCCTAGAGCACCTAATAAACTATATATTTAGAGTTAAGATTAAGGGACTAGTTACTATTAAATGCGATATCTATGGACTAGTAAAAATAAAATATTAAGAGCACCGCGAATTAAGGGAGTAAGCCTTAAAACCTAGTAAAAGAGTCTCGCTAGACTTCTATGACTATCTAGAAGGGATAAATAACTATATATCTTATAGAATTCTTATAGACTAAGAGTTAGGTCTCTACTAGGACTATTACTTTATTAATTATTAAGAAGAGAGCCTACTTATAATACTAAAGCACTTTATATAAATACTCGATATAATATATAATATTAAACTCCAAGTTATTAAAATAGATAATAAGCTATAAAAGGCTAAGTTAATCCGCGGATAGCTTACTAAAAAGGGAATCAAGGTAGATAAGAGTATACCTCGCACCTAGCAGTAAAACGGCTCTAGAGAGCGTTCTAGGGGGTTAATAAAAGAGAAAGTAAGACTACTAATTATTAATAATAACCTCCCCGCAGAACTTTAGCCAGAGATAATAAGAACGGCTATATACCTACTTAACTAAACCCTAAAATAAGGCCTATACTAAAAAACGCTATATAAGAGCTTCTTTTTAGGTATTTTATATATATAAAAGCAAAACCAGCCTCGAATTAGGCATATAAGAATAATTAGCTCTAAAGCTTTTACTCTTATAGATTTAATATAGCAAAAAGATAAGAGGCTTCTTTTAAAAATAAATCCAAAGGCTTAGATAGGTTTCCTAGTTAGATATAACTCCTAGAATATCTTTTAAGTATAAAATCTAGTAACTAATAAGATCTATATCACGAGAGATATTATATTTAATGAATAAGAGTTCTTTAACGCTAATAAGGTATAGATAAGAGATACTATTAGGGAATAAACCTTAGAAGAGATTTAGCAGTGACTGCAGGCTCTTCTAAGTACCTAATAGGTCAATTAGGTCATAGACCCTATGTAAAGCCCTAATAAGCAAGAAATACTAGATTTAAGCCTCGAAAGTTTTATTAAAGACTTACTAAATACTAAGATAAAGTTAATAAAAGACATATAAGTTAATAACTCAAAGTACACTTAAGTAAGATTTAAGATCCTCCTAATGCCACTAAAAAGCCCTTTCTTAAGCTTTCTTATATAGATAGGATTATAAATAAGCCAAAGTTAAGATAAAGTAAGAAGATTAAAGGAAGATCTACTTATCTTAAACTAAGCATTTTATATAAGGATAATAGCAGTGCCTATAGCAAGAAAGGAGAATAAGCTAGTTTTAAAGGCAACGAGGAGTAGATATATTAGAGGCAAGCTTAAGCCTAAGTATAAGACGCAAATAACTTAAATATACCTTAAACCCAATAGATAAGCATACCATAGGAAAAATCTACCTCTGGCTCTAAGTTCTTATAGTAATCTAATTAGATATAGGTTTAAGGCAGAGTTTAAATAAGCGCAGAGAGATTACTTAGAGAGCCACCGCTAAATATTATCCTAGATAGAGATTATAAGGTGTAATCTATGGATATATAACTCGCAAATACTAGATTATATATAGGTATTTACTTATAAGTTTAATAAGTATAGGTACCTATAGAAGTGTAAGGCGAGACTTATTATTTAGAGAGACTAATAATAAAAGTTAAGCGCTAAGGATACTTATACTATAACCCTCGCTAAAAAGTTATTTTAAATAATACTAGTAATTATAATAAGATTTAATCTTAAATTACTATAATATAACGCTATAAATGCATTTATAAATATAAAACTATAGAGTAATATATTTATAAAACTACCTCCTAGGTTTAGGGGAAGCTATAAGAAAAAATAAGTATTACTTTTATATAAAGCATTATATAAACTATAAGTTACACCGCTTTTATAGTAAATAAAACTTAAAAGTATACTTTAAAGCTTAGGTTATAAAGAAATACTAAATAAGCTATACTACTATTAGAAAGATAGAGTCTTTATATTCTTCTATATAGATAATATAGTTATCGCGTTTAAGAAAAGAGATAGAGATACTATATCCTAAGTTATTAAGTCTCTAAAGGGGAAGTATAAATTAACTAGAGGGCACGAGCTATAATAGTTCCTTAGAATAAAGATCATCCGAGATCGCACCTTAAGATAGATCTAAGTTATATAAATCATATATCTAGAGAAGATATATAAGCTATAAACTACGGATGCCCTAAATGGCTCTCTAATAATAAAGGAAGAGCTTATTCTAAACGAAGGAGAAGTAATAAGATATATAATTAATTAATATAAAAGAGTTATTAGCTTAATACTCTACGTAAGTATTATTAGTAGACTAGACATCGCTTTTGCTATTTCCCGACTAGCCTGATTTATAAATAATCTAGGGGAAAAGCATATCTAAGTAGCTAATTAAGTCTTATATTATCTTTATATAATATATTTCTACGCTCTATAGTTTAGACCTAGAGAAGGCTTTATAGTCCATAGCGACGCATTATTCGCAGATAATATAATTAACTAGAAGAGCTTATAAGGTTTCGTAATAATGCTCTTTAGAAGCCTAATTAGATAGTAAGCTAATAAGCAAGATATAGTCATAACCTCCATAATAGAGGCAGAACTACTTAGACTATCTTAAGTAATAAAAAAAGGGTTATTTTAATAAAGGCTACTTTAAAGCCTAGGACTCAAGCTATAAAATACTAATTTATACCTTATTTCTAATAATAAATAAATAATCCGACTATTAAAAAGTCCCCTCAGAAGGCTAAAGATAAAATTAAGACATATAGATATATATAACTATTAGCTATAAGAGTATATTTAAAATAAAGAAATCTCCCTTAGCTATAAAGAAAGCTTAAAGTTAATTGCAGATAGCCTCACAAAGGCCTTGCAAGGCAATAGACAAAAGGAAAGCTGCAAGCAGTATGGACTTATCGATATCCGAGAACGCATCACGAAACATCATAACGAGGTACTCAAGGAGAGATCAATTGAGGAAATCATAGATGAGCTGTATCTATGATGAATAAGGCTCATATTAACCCTTCGGAGCTCGAAAAGTCATAAGGTTACAGCAAGATAAGAAGGCAGAAAAGCGGCGGCACGCATAATTATAATTCATCTAGTGCCCGAGGGCCTACCGATATTGACACAAAGCATAATAACCGAACGAGGCTTAAAACAGGGAAACCATCCTTATCTAAGCCAGGCGAGGGTCACTAGATAATGGAAAATCGCCATTCGTCACACCCTTTAATACCACCTTAACTACAATGCGGCGCTTATTCTTTTCCTATAGAATAAAAGTTAGCGATAAGGCTTAAATAATTAAAAACAAACTTTAGATTATACTTATAGTCGCGTTGACGTAGGAAGGATCCTACTAGACATAATCTAAGAAAAACAATACCATAGGGAGAGCAGCAATAGGACTATAAGACTTAAATCAGCAAAACAAGCTGCGAGATCAATATGAGAGCTAACTTATATCTAATGGCATGAGCCGCCGGGATTATAACGCTCACAACGGCGAACTCCCGGCTTAGCCTAACACTCACCGGTGCTCTGACCAGCGAGAGCACTATTGAGGCAAGGCAGGCACGGGATAGAGCGCTTCTCGTTTTAACTATAGAAAAGGTTAGATTAAGCGTTAAAATATAAGAATAAGGGGCGACTCATAGAAGAGAAGCAAAAAGGGTCGCAATCTTAACCTATAGGGCACGCTCAGCGCGCCGAGCACTAACTACACTAGCCTGCGCTTAGCGACGAGCATGAGCCCGCGTTAGGCGAAGGCGAGGGGTAGCCTATCGCGAAGGTAGATGAGGGGAACTAGGCTCCTAAGACGGAGAACGAGGAGTATTATTGCTATGATTAAATTAGCACTATATTTTATGGATTTAAAGCTTAAAAGACTAATAGAGTCTCCGGGGGTAGGAGAGAGAGTAAAGAAAAAGAAGTATTATTATTACTACCGTTTAGTTAGCCAACCTATGACCTCAAGGGGTGAAACAACTTACGCCTCAGACATCTTAACGGCAGCGGCGAAGCGCGAGAAGTTAAAGAGAAGTTTATCTATATATAATAATTAGTAAAGGCAACTTAAAAGGCTAAAAAGAAAGCTTAAAGAAGAGAGGCATAAGGCGATTAAAAACTACATACTAAATAATCATAATAGTATTAAAAGGGAAGAAAGAAAGAAAGGAAGCTTAAGGCGAGAGGCAATTTATATCTATGAGCCTTAAATATAAATCATAAACGGCAAAATAATAAATTACTTATTATTTATAATTTATAATTATTAAAAAAAGAAAAATAGCTTTTATTTATCTAAATAAATCTTCTTCTTTCTATTTATAACGGCGAATAATATAATATAACACAATAGGTATAAATGCCCTATGATCTAAAAGGGGAAATTTATAAAGAAAAAGGACTTAAATGATACAGAATATATTGCAAAGGACGAGGGCTATTATTTAGAGTATCAAAAGCTTTCCACTCTGGGGGGGTATGTTAAACTGAAGCGGTCCTATTTATATGAGAATGTGCAGGGGATCCCGCAATGGGTTTTGACTAGACGAGCCTCGGAACTAGTTGAAGTAAAGTCACGTGATAAGATACATCTCAAATAGGAATAGCGCATAGCATTAGCCCAAAAGAGGGGCAAGAGTCAGTCAGAGACAATCAATCAAGCAATTCACTCAAGATCGGGTTTAACAGCTGCAAACCTCTATAGGATCTCCGAGCATAGGCTACGTCGCCGGCAGAATGGCATTCAATCGCGACATGATTAGATCCCCTAATTGCGTCGACTATTTGATCTTGAGGAATAGATTATTATTTAGTTTATTCTTAACCTAGACTTATAAGGATTTCCCCCTTAATTGCATAGTATAAAAGAAATAGCTAATTAATTACTTATTAACCGCAATATATTACTAGTTAGTATATATTAGGCTTTAAACTTTATTAAGTAATACCTAGACCTTAAGATATATTTTTTTTTTAAATATAATTACTAGAGAGCTAAGTATAAAGATCTAGCTATTATTTATAATTAGTTTATACTTATAGTAAATATAATCGCGAAGTATAATATCTAATTAAATAATATTTATAATATTAATAAGATTAGCTTTATAATAGGTATAATTTAAAGTAAAATAGTTATTATAGGTATAGAAAGGCATAGAAAGCTAAAATTAATATAGCCTAGAAACTAAGAATAGATTATAATTATCTAGGTAATTAATATAGATAGCTAAGTAATCCCGCTGTTTATTATTAGTATAAGCTAATATTACCTCGCTAACTAGTACTAAGAAAGTAACCTCCTAGGCGATTAGGCTATTGCAATGACTTAAAATAGCTAGACTAATAATAAGACTGGGCTTAAGTGGCTTAAGTACTTTAATTAGTATATAGCTAAGCGATTAAATAGTCGCTATTATCTTTTAATTCTTAATAGCTATAAAAGTTATTACTTTATTAAATTTAAGAGATATTATAAGGAAAATAAGATTATTAGGCTTTATATATTACCTTATTTATCTTATTTACTTTAGCTAATTAATATTAGGTACTTTAAAATGCTTAAAAATACTTATAGTTAAGAAATAGAGCTTTTAATTAGATACTTTATAACCTATATTTCAAAGACTAAGTTCTTTTTAGACTTTTTATAACAATCATATAGGTCCTAGGGGGAATAACCCGGTCGTACTGGTTTATATTAGCGGAGGGGATATTTATCACGGCACTAGTTATGACAACCGCTGGGATCACGTATAACCCACTATAACCGCCGATTACCCTACGACTTATATCGCAAATAGTATATACCGTGAGCCTTAAAATAAGACTTATAATCTAAATCACGACTTACTATAAGCCTTAACTTATAAATTATAAGCTAGACTAAGTATATTTTAACTGTGGAGGAATAATAACACAACACACAGACCACCCACAGCCAGTTAAGGCTGCGAGGGCTGCTTAATAAGCAGTTGAAAAAGAGGTAAATTAGAAGGTAAAGATGAAAAGGATAGCTAGCTAAGAGCTGCGGCGGAAGATGCCTCTTTTGATCAAGTGGTCACGTGTTTAAGCACGTGACTAACAGGCTCGCCCGAGCCCTAATTTAATATAAAATATACTTATTATACTTTCTTATATATTAGCTATCTTAGCTATTAATATAACTTAGTTATACTTAATACCTTTAAGTATATTACTAGATATAACTTATAACCTATTACTTAGATTATACTTAATACTCTCTATTAATATAAACCTAGTATAACTAGTTTATCCCTTAGGAAATATATAATTATTATATATTAATAGCTCTTATTTAGTAATATATTATATACTCTAAGTAATACTATTACTATAATATCTAATACTAAATTTCTTTTTATCCCTTGTAGTAAGCTACTTATTACCCCCTAATAGGGATAGCCCGCGACTAAACTAAAAGAACCTAATATCCTAATAAATACTAATAATAATAGTAAAGAATATATTATCCCGGCCTTATATAAAGATAAGGTCTATAAGCTTAGAAATAGGTATAATTACCTAAGCACCTAGTATAATAACCTCTTAGATAGCATATATAATAACGCTAGGATTACTTAGGAATAATTAGCTAGTATAGAGGTATTAATAAATAATATATAAGAATATTTCTACTAAGCTATAAAATAGTAATAATAATAATACTAATAGATAATTAATAAATAATAAAACTAAATCAACTAACTTACTATGCTCTAAGCTTAATAAAATAACCTAGTATAATAGCAGGTTTATAATCTTAGTAACCTAATATTTAAGCATACCGCCGCTAATATTACCTATAAAGATATTAGTGAGATTATTAAACCTAGGGACCTAGAGCTATTTAATAAGCAGGCTACCTATATTAAGATATTCCTTATATCCATTAGAGCATACTAATAATACTTTCTTACTAGAATAGCTAGTGCTAAAAGTAAGGTCTTATATACTAGTAAATACCTTATAGGTAATATACTTACTTAATTTAAACCTAAGTTATATAACTTTCTTAAAAATAAACCTATTAAGGAAATATAATTCCTTTTTACTAAATATAAAAACTTTAAAAAAGTAATTAAATATAACTTTAAGACTATTAATAAAAAATAATAAGCTATATAAAAACTTAAGAACTTATAATAAATAAAGGCCGCCTTAACTTATATAGCTAAGTTTATATAAATTACTTTATTTCTTAATTAAGGAATAAATACTCTCTAGATTACTTTTTATAAAGGACTTAAGGATAAGATTAAGGATAAACTCTATAAAATAAAAAAACCTAATAACCTCTAGGACTATATTAATATAACTATTAAGATTAATAACTAATAATTTAAATAATATATAAAGAAATCTAATAAAGGGCAGATTTAGGGCAATAAAAATAATATTAATTAATCTTAAAGGTAAAAATAAACTAAGGGTAATACCTCTTATAAAACCTACGCGGGACTTATAGAACTTAGAGTAGCCTAGAAAGATAATAAAAATATTAAATATTATTACTACTATAAGAAGGGATATAAGGCTAATAAATACTAAAGGAAGCAGCGAGATATAAAAAAAGGGCGCTATTAACTAAAGCTATAATAACCCCTCCTAGAAAGTAAGAAATAAATAAGATCTACCTAGGTAAATATTAAACCCTAGACAGCTATCTATATTATTAAAATACTTAAAATAATATATATAATAAGTAAGTATATTAAATAAATAAGTATATTAAAAATCTCTACCTTAAAGATAAAAATTATTATAAAAATACTATAAACTATTTAATTAATTAAAACTACTTACTATATTCTTCCCCTAATATCTTAATCACTACCTAATAGGTCCTTATATTATAGCTAGGCTTACTATAGATATTATAACGCTAAATACCTAGTTATATTAACCTCCCTTAACTATTACTTCTCGACGATTTAGCTACTACCTACGTATTAATATCTATCTAATTAATTACTTACCTTTTTTCCTCTATTATTATTACCCCTCTTTTTTATAATTAGGTTTTTTTTACCCTTTAGCGCTAGCTTAGTATTTTATTTACTTCTTAAAGGTCTTTATTCTTAGCGGTTAATAAAACTACCTAATATATAACTACTTTTATCCCCTTTATAAGAGACTATAGAGCTTTTAAAATTAACTCTAGGGAGCTACTTTTATGCCTTTTAATTTATTTTTTAAGGTATTTAAACTAAGATCTAGCCTTAAGCATAGTCTTTAGGGTCCTTAAGGCCCAAGGGGTTAATAATTTAGTTATCTTCTTAACTGGCATTAATATATATAGCTATATATTAAGCTTTGAGATTATATTTTTTATATTAAGAGAAATAAGCCTAGCTCCTCTAAAAGCCCTCTTAATATTTTATTTTATTATAGTAGCTTAAAATATAATATAAAAGGCTAAAAAGAACTTAGTCTTTAAAATATAAATTATAAAGTATTTAATTAAATACTTTATTTCTTAACTATAAGTACTCTTAAGTATATTAAAGTACCTAATATTAAGGGGCTAAAATAAATAAGAGGAATAAAATAATATATAAAGCCTAATAATCTTATTTTCCTTATAATATCTCTTAAATTTAATAAAGTAATAACTTTTATAGCTATTAAGGATTAAGAAATAATAAATACTAATTAATTAATTAATTATATATTAATTAAAGTGCTTAAGCTATTTAAGACTAGTCTTATTATTAGTCTAGCTATTTTAAGTTATCGTAATAGCCTAATCGCCCAGGAGGTTGCTTTCTCGGTATTAGTTAGCGAGATAATATTAGCCCGCACTGATAATAAACAGCGGGATCAGCTAGCCTTCCGCATTAATCGCCTAAATAACTATAATCTATTCTCGGTTTCTAGGCTATACTGCTTTTAGCTTTTTATGCCTTTCTATGCCTATAATAACTATTCTGCTTATAATTATGCCTATAAGAAAGCTAGTCTTATTAATATTATAGATATTATCTAATTAGATACTATACTTCGCGATTATATTTACTATAAGCTAAAACTAATCGCGGATAATAGTTAGATCTTTGTACTTAGCTCTTTAGTAGTTATATTTATGAAAAAAATATATCTTAAGGTCTAGGTATTACTTAATAAAGTTTAAAGCCTAGCGCATATTAATTAGTAATATATTACGGTTAATAAGTAATTAATTAGTTATTTCTTTTATATTATATAGCTAGGGGGGAAATCCTTATAAATCTAAGTTAAAAATAAATTAAATAATAATTTATTCCTCTAGATTTAATAATTTATATAATTTTAAAATAATATTATATTAAGATTATATATTATTATACTAATAATATAAGATATAATAATTAACTTAGTAAAGCCTTATAGTTTATTATAGTTTTAAATCTAGGTTATTTTAAAGGGCCTAAAGTATAAAAAGTAATCTAGCTTTTTTATTTAATTAAGATATTTTTAATTATAAGGAATTAATTAATTAAATAGTAATAATATTAAATAAGAGATTTTTAATATACTTACTTATCTAGTGCACTCGCTTATTATATATATTAAACTAATATAATAGATTATTATATAATAATTAAATTATTAAAACTAATAATAATAATATTAATTAAACTAAGTTTAAGTATAAGGCTTAAAAACTATAGAGAGAACTATGCTAAGAGTGCTTTAAGAAGCCTTAGAAGAGTAATAAAAAACTATAAGAAGAGAAAAACTACCCCTAATTATATAATAAAAATAATAATAAGTATTAAAATAGCCTAAGGGAAAGGTATATCTAGATTATATAAGAATATATAAAAATATTAAATAAATAAGAAATTTATATTTAAGCTTATTACTAAGAATTAATTAAAAACCCTTAATATCTAAAAATACCTTTTAATCTATAAGATAATATAAGGATAATATATATAATAAATAAGTATATTAGATAAGTAAGTATATTAAAAATCTCTTATTTAATATTATTATTATTTAATTAATTAATTCCTTATAACTAGAGATATCTTAATTAAATAAAAAAGCTAGATTATTTCTTATACTTTAAGCCCTTTAAAATAACCTAGATTTAAAACTATAATAAACTATAAGGCTCTATTAAGTTAACTACTATGCCTTATATTATTAGCATAATAATATATAATCTTAATATAATATTATCCTAAAATTATATAAACTATTAAATCTAAAGGAATAAATTATTATTTAATTTATTCTTAACTTAGATTTATAAGGATTTCCCCCCTTAGCTATATAATATAAAAGAAATAACTAATTAATTACTTACTAACCGCGATATATTACTAATTAGTATATATTAGGCTTTAAATTTTATTAAGTAATACTTAAACCTTAAGATATATTTTTTTTTATAAATATAATTACTAGAGAGCTAAGTATAAAGATTTAATTATTATCTATAATTAATTTTAGCTTATAGTAAATATAATCGCGAAGTATAATATCTAATTAGATAATATCTATAATATTAATAAGACTAGCTTTCTTATAGGCATAATTATAAGCGGAATAGTTATTATAGGTATAGAAAGGCATAAAAAGCTAAAAGCAATATAGCCTAGAAACCGAGAATAGATTATAATTATTTAGGAGATTAATACAAAAGGCTAGCTAATCTCGCCGTTTATTATTAGTGCGGGCTAATATTATCTCGCTAATTAGTACTAAGAAAGCAACCTCCTAGGCGATTAGGCTATTGCGATAACTTAAAATAGCTAGACTAATAATAAGACTAGTCTTAAATAGCTTAAGCACTTTAACTAATATATAACTAATTAATTAATTAGTATTTATTATCTCTTAATTCTTAATAGTTATAAAAGTTATTACTTTATTAAATTTAAGAGATATTATAAGAAGAATAAGATTATTAAGCTTTATATATTATCTTATTCCTCTTATTTATTTTAGCCCCTTAATATTAAGTACTTTAGTATACTTAAAAGTACTTATAATTAAGAAATAAAATATCTAATTAAATACTCTATAACTTATATTTTAAAGACTAAGTTCTTTTTAGCCTTTTATATTATATTTTAAGCTATTATAATAAAATAAAATATTAAGAGGGCTTTTAGAGGAGCTAGGCTTATTTCTCTTAATATAGAAAATATAATCTTAAAGCTTAATATATAGCTATATATATTAATACTAGTTAAGGAGGTAACTAAACTATTAACCCCTTGGGCCTTAAGGACCCTAAAGACTATACTTAAGGCTAGATCTTAGTTTAAATACCTTAAAAGATAAATTAAAAGGCATTAAAGTAACTCCCTAGAGTTAATTTTAAAAGCTCTATAGTCTCTTATAAAGGGGATAAAGGTAATTATATATTAGGTAGTCTTATTAACCGCTAAGAATAAAGACCTTTAAGAGGTAAATAAAATACTAAGCTAGCGCTAAAGAGTAAAAAGAACTTAATTATAGAAAAGAGGGGTAATAATAATAAAGGAAGGAAGGTAAGTAATTAATTAAATAGATATTAATATATAAATAGTGGCTAAATCGTCGAGAAGTGGTAGTTAAGAGAGGTTAATATAACTAAGTATTTAGCGTTATAGTATCTATAGTAAGCCTAGTTATAATATAAGGACTTATTAGGTAGTAATTAAGATATTAAGGGAAAAGTATAATAAGTAATTTTAATTAATTAAATAATTTATAATATTTTTATAATAATTTTTATCTTTAAAATAAAGATTTTTAATATATTTATTTATTTAATATACTTATTTATTATATATATTATATTTAATATATTAAAAATATATTAATATCTCTTAGATATTATATTAATATTATTAATATAAAACTTATTAAAAAGAAAAATAAAAATAAAATTATTTTTTTATTTTATTATTATATTAATTAAATAATAAACCTTATTTATAATATAAAATAAAAAAATATAAAGTAATATATTAATATAAATCTATTAATATTATAAATATATAATATTTTTAAAACTTTATTATATTACTTAAGAAAAGAAATAAATTATTTATAAAATTAAAAATTAATAAAAAATAATTAATTAAAAAATAAAAAAAAACCTAAAAGCTAAATAAAAATAATAATACTAAGACTAATATATATAATAAGTATATATTATATATAAGTATATATTATATTTTTCTTATATCTTTAAAATAAAAATTATAATAAAAATACTATAAATTATTTTATTAATTAAAATTACTTATTATACTTTTCCCTAAATATCTTAATTACTACCTAATATATTCTTATATTATAACTAGGCTTATTATAAATACTATAATATTAAACTCCTAGTCACGCTAACCTCCCTTAATTATTACTCCTCGATGATTTAGCTATTACTTATATATTAATATCTATTTAATTAATTACTTACCTTTCTTCCTCTATTATTATTACCCCTCTTTTTTATAATTAAGTCCTTTTTGCCCTCTAGCGCTAGCTTAATATCTCATTTGCCTATTTAAGTTCTTTAACCCTAGCCTTAAGTAAGGCAACCTTATATATAACTATCTTTATTCTCTTAGAAGAAAACTATATAGCTTTTAGAATTAACTCTAGGGAGCTACTTTTATGCCTTTTTACTTACCTCTTAAGGTAATCTAACTAAGATTAAGCCTTAAGCACGGTCTTTAGGGTCTTTAAGACCTAAGGGGTTAATAGTTTAATTACCTCCTTAGGCGGCGTTAGAGTCTATAGCTATATATTAAGCTTTAAGACTATACTTTCCGGGTTAAGAGAAATAAGCCTAGCTCCTCTAAAGGCTAACTTAATATTTTTTTCTATTATAGTAGCTTAAAATGCGGCGTAGAAGGCTAGAAAGAACTTAGTCTTTAAAACATAGGTTATAGAGCATCTAATTAAAAGCTCTATTTCTTAACTATAAGTATTCTTAAGTATATTAAAGCACTTAATATTAAGTAGCTAAAGTAAATAAGATAAATAAGGTAATATATAAAGCCTAATAATCTTATTCTCCTCGTAATATCTCTTAAATTTAATAAAGTAATAACTTTTATAGCTATTAAGGATTAAAAGATAATAGCGACTATTTAATCGCTTAGCTATATACCGATCAAAGTGCTTAAGCCACTCGAGACTAGTCTCGTTATTAGTCTAGCCATTTTAGGTCATCGCAATAGCCTAATCGCCCGGGAGGTTACTTTCTCGGTACCAATTAGCGAGGTAATATTAGCCCGCACCGATGATGAACGGCGGGATCGCTTAGCTATCCGCATTAATCGCCTAGATGACCGTAATCTATTCTCGGTTTCTAGGCTACACCGATTTTAGCTTTCTACGCCTTTCTATGCCTATGATAACTATTCCGCTCTGAATTATGCCCATTATAAAGCCAGTCTCATCAACGTTATAAAGATCATCTAATCAGATGCCATACTTCGCGATTATATTCGCTATAAGTATAAACCAGTTATAGATAATAGCTAGATCTTCGCACTTAGCTCTCTAGTAGTTATATTTTCGAAAAAAATATATCTTAAGCTCTAGGTATTATCTAACAAAGTTATAAGCCTAATGCATGCTAATTAGTAGCGCATCGCAGTTAGTAAGTAATTAATTAGCTATTTCTTTTATACTATATAGTTAGGGGAGAAATCCTCGTGAGTCTAGGTTAAGAATGAAGTGAATAATAATCTATTCCTTAAGATTAGATAGTCGATGCGATTAGGGGATCTAATTATGTCGCGATTAAATGCTATTCTGCCGGCGACATAGCTTATGCTCGGAGATCCTATAAAGGTTTATAGCGCATTAAATGCTTAGTTTTAGGTTATTCTAAAGTGCTTAAAGAGTAAGAAGAGTTTTAGCCTTAGTATTTAGGTCTAATATATTTCATAGTTAAAGAATTAATTAATTAAATAAAAAGTTAGGTATAAGAGGGAAAAGTATAATATATGCTTATATGCGACGCATGCTTATTATATATATTAGCTATATAGCTAAAATAATATATATAATTATAATGCCTATATAAATAGTAAGTATAAATTTAATTATATTAACTATGCTCTAGTAATATTAAAAAACTAGATACCCTATTTAATATAAGGCAATAAGTAAATAAATAAGGGAATATATTACCCTAAAAGGCCCTCTACTTTACTACTAGAGTATATAGGTAATAATACCTAGAACTAAAAGTATAAGTCAGAGGAGAATAATTAAATACTTTAATAAATAATAAAGCTAAGTAAAACTACTTTAACTTAATAATAGTAAATAGACTTAAGCTATTATAAAGGTATAAATAAATACCTTACTTAGTTATTAACCTAAAAAAAACCCCTTTTAATTATAATAATAATATTATTAATAATAAGATTAATTATCTTAAAGTTTTTATTAAAGGAAAGAACTAAGGTATTTTATTTAATATTATATTAAATAAGTAATATAACCTTATACTTAGGTAATATACATAATAAGCGAGTACACTAGACAAGCAAGTGCACCAAAAATCCCTTATCTAATATCATCACTATTTAATTAATTAATTCCTTATAACTAGAGATATCTTAATTAAATAAAGAAGCTAAATTACTTCTTATACTTCAGGCCCTTTAAAATAACCTAGATTTAAAACTACGACAAACTATAAGGCTCTACTAGGTTAACTACTATGCCTTACGTTATTGGCATAATAGCATATAATCTCAATGCGATACTATCCCGAAATCACACAAATTATTAGATCTAGAGGAATAGATTATTATTTAGTTTATTCTTAACCTAGATTCGCGAGGATTTCCCCCCTAGCTACGTGGTATAAAAGAAATAGCTAATTAATTGCTTGCTAACCGCGATATATCACTAGTTAGCGTGCGCTAGGCTTTAAACTTCGTTAAGCGATACCTAGACCTTAAGACGCGTTTTTTTCGCAAATATAATTACTAGAGAGCTAAGTGCGAAGATCCAACCATTATCCGCGATTAGTTTCGGCTTATAGCGAATATAATCGCGAAGTATAGCATCTAATTAGATGATATCTATAATATTAACGAGACTAGCTTTCTTATGGGTATAATTATAAGCGAAATAGTCGTTATAGGCATAGAAAGGCGTGAAAAGCTAAAAGCAGTGTAGCCTAGAAACCGAGAATAGATTACGGTCATTTAGGCGATTAATGCGGAAGGCTGGCCGATCCCGCCGTTTATTATTAGTGCGGGCCAATATTATCTCGCTAACTAGTACCGAGAAAGTAACCTCCCGGGCGATTAGGCTATTGCGACGACCTAAAATGGCTAGACTAATAATGAGACCGGTCTTAAGTGGCTTAAGCACTTTAACCGGTGCATAACTAATCGATTAATTAGTATCTATTATCTCTTAATCCTCGATAGCCACGAAAGTTACTACTCTATTAAATTCGAGAGATATTATAAGGAAAATAAGATCATTAGGCTTTATATGCCACCTCATTCCTCTTATCTACTTTAGCCCCTTGACGTTAGGTGCTTTAGCGTGCTTAAGAGTGCTTATGGTTAAGAAATAAAGTATCTAATTAGATACTCTATAACCCACGTTTCAAAGACTAAGTTCTTTCTGGCCTTTTACGCCGCATTTTAAGCCATTATAATAAAACGAAATATCAAGGGGGCTTTTAGAAGAGCTAGGCTTATTCCTCTTAATATAGAAAATATAATCTCAAAGCTTGATATGTAGCTATGTATGCCAACGCCGGTTGAGGAGGCAGCTAAACCGTCGACCCCTTGGGCCTTAAGGACCCCAAAGACCGTGCTTAAGGCTAGATCTTAGTCTAAATACCTTAAAAGATAAATTAGAAGGCATCAGAGTAGCTCCCCAGAGTCAATTTTAAAAGCTCTATAGTCTCTTGCAAAGGGGACAAAGGCAATTATATATCAGGTAGCCTTATTGACCGCTAAGAATAAAGACCTTTGAGAGGCAAATGAGATACTAAGCCAGCGCCGGAGGGCAAAAAGAACCCGACTACAGAAAAGAGGGGTAATAACGGTAGAGGAAGGAAGGCAAGTAATTAATCAGATGGATATTAATGCGCAGGTAATAGCCGAATCGTCGAGAAGTAGTGGTCAAGGGAGGTCAGCGCGACCGGGGGTTCGGCGTTATAGTATCTACGGTAAGCCCGGCTATAATATAAGGACCTATTAGGTAGTAATTAAGATATTAGGGGAAGAGTATAGCAAGTAGTTTTAATTAATTAAATAGTTTATAGTATTTTTATAGCGATTTTTATCTTTAAGGTAAAGATTTTTAGTACACTCGCTTGTCTAGTATACTCGCTTATTATATATATTACTTATAGTTATAATAATTTAACTTATATTTTAATTAGAAGACTAGCTAAGTACTCTCTTTTAATAATAAGATACTTTTTATAATAAATAATAACTTAGAATATAATATAAGATCTTAAACTTCTATTAAAGAAACTAGAGAAGCTAGGTAGAGGTAAATATAAGATACCTCTTTACTTATAGGGATAAGATATAAATATTAAAAAGAATAAAAATAATAATAATAAAAAATAATTATATAAGTTATATAATAGTTTTATAAACTTAAAAAAAACCTAGCTTTATAAAAGAAATTATTAAATAACTTAGAAGAAAAAAAAAACAACTTAAAAATATACTATAGTAATATTATATCTATAAGAAATTCTTTGCGGAAAAACTTAAAATAGGCCTATCTAAATATATATATTATAACTTAGAAATTAAGTTTATTAATAAGAAGTAACCTAGCTTTAATAAACTCTACCTACTTAATAAAGCATAACTACTAGTATTAAAGGAATATATTAAAGATATAATATAAAAAGGATATATTAGGGAAAGTAAGTTATTTATTAAATACCTTATTATATTTATTTTAAAGAAAAATAAAAAGCTCTAACTTTATATTAACTTTAAAATACTTAATATTATTATAATTAAGGATTATATACCACTACCTCTTATTAGCGAGTTAAAGGATTGACTTTTTAGTATAAAGTACTTTATAGCACTTAACCTCAAAGGAGCCTATAACCTTATTTAGATTAAGGAAAAATATAAATAAAAAACCACTTTTTATACTAAGTATAAACTATTTAAGTACCTTATTATGCCCTTTAGACTTATTAATATACCTATAGTATTTTAATAAATAATTAATAATATACTATAAGAATATCTAAATATATTTATTATATATTACCTAGATAATATTTTTATCTTCTCTAAAATAAAAGAAAAATATATAGAATATATCTATAAGGTATTATAAATATTATAAAATACTAAGTTATTAATAAAACCTAAGAAAAGTAAATTCTATGCCTTAGAAGTAAAATTCCTTAGATATATTATCTCTTATAATAAGATATATATAGACCCTAAGAAAGTCTTAGTAATAAAAGACTAAAAAAAACTAACTAATATTAAGGAAGTATAAGCCTTTCTTAGATTTATTAATTATTACTATAAATTCCTTAAAGCTTTTAAATAAATAGTTATATTATTAATAAAACTTATAAAGAAAGATAAAACCTTTATATTTAAAAACTAAGCTAAGGATGCCTTTAATAAAATTAAAGAACTTATCTTAAGTAAATTAATACTTAAGATATTTAACTTATCTTAATTAATTAAACTTAAAACTAATACCTTAGACTTTGCCCTAGGCATATAAATTAAATAATAAGATAATAAAAGACTCTTATACTTAATCGCATTTTACTCCTATAAGCTATATAAAGTAAAACTAAACTACCCTATCTATAATAAAGAATTCCTCGCAATTATTAATACCTTTAAAAAATTTAGGTATTACTTCTTAGGAAGCTAATATTAGATTAAGGTATATATAAACTATAAAAATATTACCTACTTTGTAAAAATATAAGAACTTAGCGGATAATAACTCTAATATATTAAATACCTCTTAGAATTTAATTATATTATTATTTATATTAAAGGAATAAAAAATACTAGAGCTAATGCTATTAGTTAATGCCCTGACTTAGATATAAGAAGAATTAAGATAAAGGAATAACTCTTATAATTTATATAAGAAAGATACCTTATATAATAAATTATTATAATAACTTATATAGTAAAATAAGGTAATTTACTACTTATAGAAATCCTAGAATATAATAAATACCTCTTAGATAATAAAAAAATAAATAAATAATAAGTATTATAAGAATTATAATATAACTTTATACGCGAAATATATAAATATCTATTATATAAATACTAAGGAATTAATAAAACCTTAAAATAAGTTAAAATAATATTTATTTTTCTTAATATAAAAAAATTATTTTAATTATTACTAATTAATATAACCTTTATATAAAAACTAAGGCATAATGCTATAAACTATATAAAAAGCTATAACTACTCCTAGTTATATAATAACTATAAGACTTAATTACTATAGATTTTATTATTAAACTACCCCTATTAAAAAAACTAACTACTAGAAACTTTTATAATAGTATTCTTATTATTATAGATAGACTTATAAAATTTTCTTATTTTATACCTTATAAAAAATTAATAATAGCTAAAGAATTTACTTATCTCTTTTATTTTTATATTACTAAAATATATAGACTATTACTTAAGATTATTATAGATTAAGAACTATTATTTATATTAAAACTTTAATAAAGCCTTATAGGATACTTAAGAATTAATTATAAACTCTTTATTATATATTATAAGGAGATAAATAAATAAATAAAACATATAAATTAAATACTAAAATAATACCTCTAATATTATATTAACTATAAATAAACTAACTAGGTTAAAAAGCTACTAGCCGCTTAGCTAGCCTATAATATAATAACTAATAAAAGTACTAAAGTTATATTAATATATATTAATTTTAGATTTATACTAGATATTTACTAATAATCCTAAGATGCTATTATTAACCCTAAGGCGATCCTTATTAGTAATTAATTATAAAACCTATATAAAGAAATAAAAATAAAACTTAAATTTATTAAAAATAAAATAATAATATATATTAATAAGAAAAGAATTAAGGGATTAATCCTCTTAGAAGGAGATATAATTTACCTTATAATAAAAAATATTAAAATAAAATAATAAAATAAAAAACTTAATTATAAATATATTAGATTATATAAAATTAAATAAAAAATTTTAAAATATAATTATAAATTAAACTTATTACCTAAGGTTAAGCTTTATTTAATCTTTTATATTTTATTACTTAAATTAATATAAAATATTATCTAAGTAAAAATAAGTAAAAAATTAAATATAAAAATTAAGAAACTAAAAAATATATTATTAAAATTATCCTTAATATAAATAAAATTAATAATAAAATAATATATTTTATTAAATAAAAAAACTAATATATATAATAAGTAAATATATTAAATAAATAAGTATATTAAAAATCTCTACCTTAAAGATAGAAATTACTATAAAAATACTATAAATTATTTAATTAATTAAAATTACTTATTATATTCTTCCCCTAATATCTTAATTATTACCTAATAGGTCCTTATATTATAGCTAGGCTTACTATAGATACTATAACGCTAAATACCTAGTCGCGCTAACCTCCCTTAACTATTACTTCTCGATAATTTAGCTACTACCTATATATTAATATCTATCTAATTAATTACTTACCTTCCTTCCTCTATTATTATTACCCCTCTTTTTTATAATTAGGTTCTTTTTGCCCTCTAGCGCTAGCTTAGTATCTTATTTACCTCTTAAAGGTCTTTATTCTTAGCGGTTAATAAGACTACCTAATACATAACTACCTTTATCCCCTTTATAAGAGACTATAGAGCTTCTAAAATTAACTCTAGGGAGCTGCTTTAATGCCTTCTAATTCGTCTTTCGAGGTATTTAGACTAAGATCTAGCCTTAAGCATAGTCTTTAGGGTCCTTGAGGCCCAAGGGGTTAATGGTTTAGTTACCTCCTTAACCGGCGTTAGCGTACATAGCTACATATTAAGCTTTAAGATTATATTTTCCGCATTAAGAGGAATAAGCCTAGCTCCTCTAAAAGCCCCCTTAATATTTTATTTTATTATAATAGCTTAAAATATAGCGTAGAAGGCTAGAAAGAACTTAGTCTTTAAAATATAGGTTATAAAGTATCTAATTAAACGCTTTATTTCTTAACTATAAGCACTCTTAAGTATATTAAAGCACCTAATATTAAGGGGCTAAAATAAATAAGAGGAATAAGGTAATATATAAAGCCTAATAATTTTATTCTCCTTATAATATCTCTTAAATTTAATAAAATAATAACTTTTATAGCTATTAAGGATTAAGAGATAATAAATACTAATTAATTAATTAGTTATGCACCAGTTAAAGTGCTTAAGCCACTCGAGACTAGTCTTATTATTAGTCTAGCCATTTTAGGTTATCGCAATAGCCTAATCGCCCGGGAAGTTACTTTCTTAGTACTAGTTAGCGAGATAATATTAGCCCGCACCGATAATAAACAGCGGGATCAGCTAGCCTTCCGCATTAATCGCCTAAATAACTGTAATCTATTCTCGGTTTCTAGGCTACACTGCTTTTAGCTTTTTATGCCTTTCTATGCCTATAATAATTATTCTACTTATAATTATACCTATAAGAAAGCTAATCTTATTAATATTATAGATATTATTTAATTAGATGCTATACTTCGCGATTATATTTACTATAAGCTAAAACTAATCGCGGATAATAATTAGATCTTTATACTTAGCTCTCTAGTAGTTATATTTATAAAAAAAAATATATCTTAAGGTCTAGGTATTACTTAATGAAGTTTAAAGCCTAATGCACGCTAATTAGTAATACATCGCGGTTAATAAGCAATTAATTAGCTATTTCTTTTATACTATATAGCTAGGGGGAGAAATCCTCGCGAATCTAGGTTAAAAATAAACTAAATAATAATCTATTCCTCTAGATTTAATAGTTTATGTAATTTTAGGATAATATCGCGTTGAGATTATATGCTATTATGCTAATAATATAAGGCATAGTAGTTAACCTAGTAGAGCCTTATAGTTTATTATAATTTTAAATCTAGGTTATTTTAAAGGGCCTAAAGTGCAAGAAATAATCTAGCTTCTTTATTTAATTAAGATATCTCTAGTTATAAGGAATTAATTAATTAAATAGTAATAATATTAGATAAGGGATTTTTAGTGCACTTACTTATCTAGTGCACTCGCTTATTATATATATTACTTGCCTTTTTTTCTTTATTATTATTACTCTTCTTTTTTATAGTTAGGTCCTTTTTGCCCTTTAGCGCTGGCTTAATATCTTATTTGCTAGTTAAAGCTCTTAGACCTTTGCCCTCACTAGAGCTATCTTATATATATTTCCCTTTAGTGCCTTAGTAATTAACTTTATAGCCTTAATAATTAACTTAGGGGAGCTACTATAATGCCTTCTAATTCATCTCTTAAGGTATTTAAACTAAGATTAGGCCTTAAGTATAGTCTTTAAGGTCTTTAAAACCTAAGGGTTTAATAGTTTAGCCTCCTCCTCGGTAGGCATTAGAGTTTATAGCTACATATTAAGCTTTAAGACTATAATTTCTAGGTTAAGAGAAATAATCCTAGCTCCTTTAAAGGATACCTTAATATTTTTTTTTATTATTATGGCTTAAAATGCATTATAAAAGGCTAGGAGGAACTTAGTTTTTAAAATATAATTTATAAAGTATTTAATTAAATGCTTAATTTCTTAACTATAAGCCCTCTTAAGTACGCTAAAGTATATAATATTAAGGGGCTAGAGTAGATAAGATAAATAAGGTAGTATATAAAGCTAGATAATTTTATTATCCTAGTAATATCTCTTAAATTTAATTAAGTAATAACTTTTATAGCTATTAAGGATTAAGAAATAATAGTAACTATTTATCCGCTTAGTTATATGCCGGTCAAAGTGCTTAAGCCACTTAAGACTAGTCTTATTATTAGTCTAGCTATTTTAGGTTATTATAATAGCCTAATCGCCCAAGAGGTTACTTTCTTGATACTAGTTAGCGAGGTAATACTTTAACTGTGGAGGAACAACAACACAACACACAGACCACCCACAGCCAATTGAGGCTGCGAGGGCTGCTTAATAAGCAGTTGAAAAAGAGGTAAATTAGAAGGTAAAGATGAAAAGGATGGCTAGCTAAGAGCTGCGGCGGAAGATGCCTCTTTTGATCAAGTGGTCACGTATTCAAGCACGTGACTAACAGGCTCGCCCGAGCCCCAATTCAATACTAGCCCATACTAATAATAAACGGCGGGATTAACTAGCCTTCCGCATTAATCACTTAAATAACTATAATCTATTCCCGGTTTTTAGGTTATACTAATTTTAGCTTTTTATGCCTTTTTATGCCTATAACTACTATTCCGCTTATAATTATACCTATAAGAAAGCTAATCTTATTAAAGTTTTAAATATTATCTAATTAAATATTATACTTCGCGATTATATTTACTATAAGCTAAAACTAATTATAGATAATAGTTAAATCTTTATATTTAGCTCTCTAGTAATTATATTTCTAAAAAAAATATATCTTAAGCTCTAGGTATTATCTAACGAAGTTATAAGCCTAATATGTGCCGACTAGTAGCGCGTCGCGGTCGGCAAGCAATTAATTAGCTATTTCTTTAATACCATAAAGCTAAGGGGGAAATCCTCGCGAATCTAGGTCGAGAATAAAGTGAATAAGGATCTGTTCCTTTAGATTAGATAGCCGGCGTGATTTCTGGATAGTATCGCGTCGAGATTAGATCCCTTTATGGCGATTAATAAGAGTATTGCGATTAACCTTATAGGCTCTTGTAGCTTATCGGAAGCTAAGTTTTAGTTGATTTTAATAAGCCTGAAGGGCAAGAAGCATTCTAGCCTTATAATTCGTAGATAATATGCTAGGTGATTAGGAATTAATTAATTAAATCGAGAAGATGTTAGGTAAGGGATTTTTAGCTAACTTGCTTGCATGGCTAACTTGTTTATTATATATATTAATACTTAGAGATTAAGATAACATACATAATAAGCATGTGCACTAAACAAGTATGTGCACCACTTTTCCTATACCTATAAGATAGAAGCCGCAATAAAAACATCACAAACCATTTAATCAATTAAAACTACTCACTATACTCTTCCCCAGACGTCTTAATCACTACCTAACAAGTCCTTGTATTATGGCTAGGCTTACCGCAAACACCACAACGCCGAATACCCAGTCGCGCCAACCTTCCTTAACCACTACTTCTCGACGATTCCGCCACTACCTACGCATCAACATCCATTTAATCAATTGCTTGCCGTCCTTCCTCTACTATCATTACCCCTCTTTTCTATAGTCGGGTCCTTTTTGCCCTCCGGCGCCGGCTTAGTATCTCATTCGCTTATTCAAGGTCTTTGACCTGAGCCTTAAGTAAGGCAACCTTATGCATAACTATCTTTGTTCCCTTAGAAGAAGACCATATAGCTTCTAGAATTAACTCTGGGGAGCTACTTTTATGCGTTCTAACTCATCTCTCGAGGTAATCTAATGGAGATTAAGCCTCAAGCACGGTCTTTGGGGTCTTTGAAACCCAAGGGGTCAATAGTTTAGCCACCTCCTCAGGCGGTGTTAGAGTCCGTAGCTATACATCAAGCTTCGAGACCACACTTTCCGCGTCAAGAGGAATAAGCCTGGCCCCTCTGAAGGCTAATCTAATATTTTTTTATATCATAGTGGCCTAAAATGCGGCGTAGAAGGCTAGAAAGAACTTAGTCTTCGAAACATAGGTTATAGAGCATTTAATTAGATGCTTAATTTCTCGACCGTAAGCGTTCTTAAGCACGCTAAAGTACCCGACGTCAAGGGGCTAAAGCAGATAAGATAAATAAGGTGGCATATAAAGCGTGATAATATTATTATCCTAGTAAAACCTCTTAAAATCAATAGAATAATAACTTTCATAGCCATTAAGGATCAAGAGACGATAGGAACTAATTAATCGATTAGTTATATACCGGTCAAAGTGCTTTAGCTACTCTAGACTAGTCTCGTTATCGGTCTAGCCATTTTAGGTCGTCGCAATAGCCTAATCGCCCGGGAGGTTGCTTTCTCGGTACTAATTGGCGAGGTGATATTAGCCCGCGCCGATAATAAACGGCGAGATCGCCCAGCCTTCCGCATTAATCGCTTAAATAACTATAATCCATTCCCGGTTTCTAAGCTACACTAATTTTGGCTTTCCATGCCTATCTATGCCTATGACGACTATTCCGCTTTAAATTATACCTATTATAAAGCCAGTCTTATCAAAGTTATAGATATCTTCTAATCAGATGCTATACTTCGCGATTGCATTTGCCATAACCATAAACTAATTACGAATAATAGTTAGATCTTTATACTTAGCTCTTTAGTAGTTATATTTCTAAAAAAAACGCGTCTTAAGCTCTAGGTATCGTCTAACGAAGTTATGAGCCTAGCGCTTGCCGATGGGTAGCGCGTCGCGGTCGGCGAGTAATTAATTGGCTATTTCTTTAATATTATATAGTCGCGGGGGAAATCCTCGCGAATCTAGGTTGAGAATGAACTGAATAATGATCTATTCCTCTAGATTAGATAGTTTGCGTGATTTAGGAATCTAATCGCGTCGAGATTGAATGCCATTATGCCGGCGACGTAAGGCCTAATAGTTGACTTAGTATAGCTTAGTAGCGCCTCGGAGACTTAAATTTGGGTTATTTTAGAGAGCTTAAAGCGCAAAAAGGACTTAATGTTTAGAATAGAGTTAAGGTATGATTTTTAGTTAATAATTAATTAATTAAATAGCATTAGTAATAATTAAGGGATTTTTAGTATATATACTTATTTGGTGTATATGCTTATTATATATGTTATATATTTTTTTAAAAATATAACTACTAGAGAGCTAAGTATAAAAATTTAATTATTATTTATAACTAGTTTATATTTATAATAAATATAATTATAAAATATAATATCTAATTAAATAATATTTATAATATTAATAAGACTAGCTTTATAATAAGTATAATTTAAAATAAAATAATTATTATAGGTATAAAAAGGTATAAAAAGCTAAAATTAATATAGCTTAGAAACTAGAAATAAATTATAGTTATTTAGGTAATTAATATAAATAGCTAAGTAATCCTGTTATTTATTATTAGTGCGGGCTAATATTACCTCGCTAATTAATACTAAGATAATAACCTCCTGGGCGATTAAGCTATTATAATAACCTAAAATAGCTAGACTAATAATAAGACCGGCCTTAAGTAGCTTAAATACTTTAATTAATATATAGCTAAGTAATTAAATAATTGCTATTATCTTTTAATTCTTAATAGCTATAAAAGTTATTACTTAATTAAATTTAAGAGATATTATAAAGAAAAAAAAATTATAAGGCTTTATATATTACTTTATTTATCTTATTTACTTTAGCCCCTTAATATTAAGTACTTTAATATACTTAAGAATACTTATAGCTAAGAAATAAAGCTTTTAATTAAATACTTTATAACCTATATTTTAAAGACTAAGTTCTTTCTAGCCTTTTATGCCATATTTTAGGCTATTATAATAAAAAAAAATATTAAGTTAGCCTTTAGAGGGGCTAGCTTTATTCCTCTTAACCCAGAAAGTATAGTCTTAAAGCTTAATATATAGCTATAGACTCTAATACTAGCTAAGAAGGTAACTAAACTATTAACCCCTTAGGTTTTAAAGACCCTAAAGACTATACTTAAGGCTTAATCTTAGTTTAAATACCTTAAGAGACGAGTTATAAGGTATAAAAGTAGCTCCCTAGAGTTAATTCTAAAAGCTATATAGTCTTCTTCTAAGGGAATAAAAATAGTTATATATAAGGTTACTTTATTAAAGGCTAGGGTTAAAGACCTTAAATAAGTAAATAAGATACTAAGTTGGTACTAGAGGGTAAAAAGGACCTAATTATAAAAAAAAGAGGTAATAATAATAGAGAAAGGAAGGCAAATAATTAATTAAATAAATATTAATGCGCAGGTAGTAGCGAAATTATTAAGAAGTAATAATTAAGGAAGGTTAGCGCGACCGGGGGTTTAGTATTATAGTATCTATAATAAGCCTAGTTATAATATAAGAATATATTAGGTAGTAATTAAGATATCTAGGGAAGAGTATAATAAGTAATTTTAATTAATTAAATAATTTATTATATTTTTATTATAATTTCTAACTAAAAGCTTAAGAAAAGTAACTAACTTACTTACCTAGCTAACTCGCTTATTATATATATTATATATAATAATAATATATAATATACTTAATAAGCATGCTGATTAGACAAGTATGCTAATTAAAAATCCCTTAACTTATAACTATTCTATTTAATTAATTAATTCTTAACTATATAAGGTGCTATAATTAAATAGAGAGGCTAATATCCTTCTTGCACTTTAAGCCTATTGAAATAACCTAAAATTAAGTCTTCTCCGCGCCGCAAAGGTCTACTAAGTTAATTATAATACCCTTTACGCCTAATATAATAGCATATCTACGCGTTGTAATTAAATCCCTAAATTATACAAACTATTAGATCTAACTTATATAATAAGTATATATACTAAATAAGTATATATACTAAAAATCCCTTAATTATTACTAATGCTATTTAATTAATTAATTATTAACTAAAAATTATGCCTTAACTTTATTCTAAATATTAAGTCCTTTTTATACTTTAAGCTCTCTAAAATAACCTAAATTTAAGTCTCTAAGGTACTATTAAGCTATACTAAGTTAACTATTAGGCCTTACGTCGCTAATATAATAGTATTTAATCTCAATATAATTAAATTCCTAAATCACGCAAATTATTTAATCTAGAGGAATAAATTATTATTTAGTTTATTCTTAACTTAGATTTATGAGGATTTCCCCCGTAATTATATAATATTAAAGAAATAGCTAATTAATTACTCGCTAACCGCGATGCACTACTTATTAGTAAGCGCTAGGCTTTTAATTTTATTAAGTAATACCTAGACCTTAAGATGCGTTTTTTTTAGAAGTATAACTACTAGAGAGCTAAGTATAAAGATCTAGCTATTATTTATAACTAGTTTATTATCACGACCAGGACATGCGCCAGGCAGGGAAGCCCGGCAGAATTACCTAACTAAGCAAAAGGACTAAAAGGACTAAACTTTGCTCTTCTTGGTCTAAGGACTAAGTATTAAGAATATTAGTCCTACCCTAGACTAAACCTCAGCAATATCAGTCCTAAGAATAAACTCTAAGTATATCAAATATCTTCTTTAGCACTCCCCTATATATAAGCTACCTCAGCTATTAATATAACTTGGTTATATTTAATACCTATTAAGCATATTACTAGACGTGACTTACGCACTTACTCCTAGAGTACGCGACCTGATTCACTGCTAATATAAACCAGCACGACCAGTTTATCCCCTTAGGACCTATATGATCGTCACACGTTGATAGCTCTTGTTTAGTGGATCACTAGCGTCACCCTGGGCAATATCATACTATCGCAAATATATCCAATAATAACACCCCTAGCACCCCGGGCAATAGCCAAAGCCAGCCACCTATGTACAATACGCCCCCTAGCACCGCGGAGATGGTTACCGAAATCCATCAGCTTCGCGCCATGATCAACCAGCTTAGGGGATAGATATAGCAGCAATAGGCCGCACCACCGCCACCGCCACCACCGGTAGTTAACCCCATGCCTATAAGGGATATTAGAGAAGCCATTAAACCCCCAAAGCTAGCACCTTTCTACGGAGACGCAAAGGATGTTATCCCATTCTTAACCCGCTGCAAAGGGTACTTCGAACTCTTTCTAACCAAACTTGCGAGTGCCAAAGCCAGAGCCTTATTCATAGGATAACTCATAGAAGGGACCGCAGCCGCCTAGATAGAACCCATCCTTAGGGACTTTCTCTCCCACGAGGAAGCAGACTAAGATTAGGACACCGTTAATATCTACGCAGATTAGGATAATTTCGAAGCCGCCCTAAAGGACGCATTTAGACTTATAAACGAGGAACGATAGGCAGCCGCATAACTATTCACCCTCACCCAGAACAGATCATGCGCCGCATATGCAGCTCTGTTCAGATAGCTAGCCTCGAAAACGGAGTTTAATGATAAATCCCTTATAGAAGTATTCTATCGAGGACTAAAGTCAGAAGTTAAGGACAAACTATATAAAGCAGACCGACCCGATAACCTCAATGAGTATATCGTAATGGCCGTTAAGATCGATGAATAATAGTATAAAAGACGCAGGGAAAAGACGATAGAGCGAAATAAACCTAGAGGGGTAAACTTTAACCCCTATTTCCTAAACTAATATTATCAATAAGGGAACCCCCGCGGGAACCAGCGATAACCGCGAGGAAGAACTTCATATAGTACCCATCTAGGACCAATAGAGCTAGGAGCCACTCAGCAAGGCTCAAGGAACATCGAATGCTATTACTGCCATAAGAAGGGCCACAGGGCCGACGAATGCAGAAAGAAACAACGAGACATCCAGGAAGGACGCTATAAGCCAAGAAATAACCAGCGACTTCCCGAAGGTAAGAGACAACTGAACGCCACTAACCAAGACGACGAACCCCAGATAGCTATCTGCACCACCAGGACCCTGGGAATGGCACGGCAAGGCTACGATAAAAGCGGACTTAAGCCAGGAGAAGCCATAATGCCCCACGCCGCCATCTACCTAACGGAGAAGGAAGCAAAAAGCAACTACGTGATTAACAACATGACGAAGGAACGCCGTCATGAACCACCTAAGATTCCAAAAGCCAAGTGGTCACAACTCACCGACCCTGATACATAGAGTCCCTTGCCAGAGCCAAGCAGCAAAGTCAAGACCTTCCTCAAAGACCAGAAAACTATCGCCGCCACCAGACCAAACAGGCATCATAAACCTATCAATCGAAGCCAATACTCCTCAGGAGTATAGGCACAATTAGAGCTCGAAGCCGCATGAGCTCGACGCTACCGACGCGACCCTCACGCCGCACTTTGGGAAGAAGACTATGAAATTCTCGTCAACCCTGAGACCAACCAGCGCCAATGGCCAGATGAGACATAGCAGCATATCCAACTAGCCAGAGAATGACAAAACGTGGATAATGCGGAAGATATCTGCGTCCGCGCCTATCACATAGAAGTTGCCTTAAACCCACGGCAACTAGAATCATGACTCGATATATGGGACGACCCCCGCATTATATTAATACACCCACGATATAAAGAAATCTCATGGGTATTATGCAAGGACTACCACTGCAGCACATATATCGCAGATAAAAAAGAGAATAACTATTTCCCAGTCTAACTATGATAATTAAATACTAAACCCTATCTAGCTTATAAAACCTTCTAATACCACGTAAAGGAATAGCACGAAGGAATTAGTATCGCAACCTTGCGATTCCGCCTAACAAAGGAGGGAACCATTAGCCTCGAACGATGGTTTACTATTGCCACATAGCAAGCCATAACTAAGCAAGAAGAAGGACTAGATGGGAGCTGCCCTAACACGAAGGCAACCCTATGCTATGAAGAGATATACCTACGACACGGGCAATAGGTTCGAACTACGCACGAATGCATCGAACGTATGGCTAGGGAAGGATTCAACTTCCTTACCCACCAAGGTAATAACACAGATAGAGAATAGTACGAAGGAATCTAACCATATCTCAAAAGGGACCACGGACCTACCGATAAAATCCTGCAAGAATATGCGAACTATATTCGAAGGGGAAACCTTAATAAGGTTTACCCCGAACCATAGGAGCAAGGACGCGCCTGCGATGAGGATAAGGAATACAAAGAACTAAGCGACGCCGAGTATACGGAAGATAGAGCAGTAAAAGAGAACTACTAGCAATAGCAAGACAGCTTAAAGGACGACTACGACTATGATGCCTACGCGGATAGCGAGTATGAATTTAATCACCTCGGCCACGCCTTAGCAATGTCAAAAAACTAGATACCCCATCCGACACAGGGCAACGGGTGGATAAACATAGGAACATACTACCCCAGAAGGCCCTTTACTCTACTAATAGAGTATAACGGCAATAATGCCTAGAACTAAAAGTATGAGTCAAGGGAGAATAATTAAACGCTCTAGTGGACAGCGGAGCTAAGCAGAACTACTTTAACCCGACGACGGCAAATAGGCTTAAGCTACCATAGAGGTATAAACAGACGCCTTATTTAGTTATTAACTTAGAAAGAACCCCTTTTAATTATAATAATAGCATTATTAATAGTGAGATTAATTACCTTAAAGTTTTTATTAAAAGAAAGAACTAAGGGATCTTATTTGATATTATACTAAATAAGTAATATAATCTTATACTTAGGTACCCATAGTTATAACGATTTAACCCATATTTTGACTAGAGGACTAGCTAAGTACTTTCTTTTAATAATAAGATACCCTCTATAATAGGTAATGACTTAGGTTATAATATAAGATCTTAAACTTCTACTAAAGAAACTAAAGAAGTTAGGTAAAGATAAATATAAGATACCTCTTTACTTATAAGAATAAAATATAAATATAAAAAGAGATAAAAGTGATAATAATAAAAAATAATTATATAAGTTATATAATAGTTCTATAAACTCGAAAAGGACCTAGCTCTATAAAAGAAACTATAGGATAAACTAGAAGAAAAAGAGGAGTAACTTAAGAATATCCCATAGTAATATTATATTTATAAGAAACTCTTCGCGGAAGAACTCAAAATAGGTTTACCTAAATATATATACTACGACCTAGAAATTAAGTTTATTAATAAGAAGTAACCTAGCTTTAGCAAACTTTACTTACTTAACAAAGCATAATTACTAGTATTAAAGGAATATATTAAAGATATAATATAGAAAGGATATATTAGGGAAAATAAGTTACCTATTAGATACCCTATTATATTTATTCTAAAGAAAAATAAAAAGCTTTAATTTTATATTAACTTTAAAATACTTAATACTATTATAGTTAAGGATCGCATACCGCTACCTCTTATCAGCGAGCTAAAGGATTAGCTTTTTAAAATAAAGTATTTTACCGCACTTAACCTCAAAGGAGCCTATAACCTTATTTAAATTAAAAAAGAATATAAATAAAAAACCGCTTTTTATACTAAGTATAGACTATTTAAGTACCTTATTATGCCCTTTAGACTTACTAATATACCTATAGCATTTTAGCGAATAATTAATAATATGCTATAAGAATATCTAGATATATTTATTATATATTACCTAGGTAATATCTTTATTTTCTCTAAAATAAAAAAAACACATATAAAACATATCTATAAGATACTATAAATACTATAAGACGCTAAGTTACTAGTAAAACCTAAGAAAAGTAAATTCTATGCCTCAGAGGTAGAATTCCTTAGATATATTATCTCTCATAATAAGATACGCATAGACCCTAAGAAGGTCTTAGCGGTAAAAGACTAGAAGGAGCTAACTAATGTTAAGGAAGTATAAGCCTTCCTTAGATTCACTAATTATTACTATAAATTCCTTAAAGCTTTCAGATAGATAGCTATACTATTAATAGAACTTATAAAGAAAGATAAAACCTTCGTATTTAGAAACAAAGCTAAGAACGCCTTCGATGAGATTAAGGAGCTTATCCTAAGCGAACCGGTGCTTAAGATATTTAACCTATCTCGGCTAATTAAACTTAAAACCAATGCCTTAGACTTCGCCCTAGGCGCTCAGATCAGACAATAAGACAACAAAGGACTCTTACACCTAATCGCATTCTACTCCCATAAGCTACATAGAGCAGAACTCAATTACCCTATCTACGACAAAGAATTCCTCGCAATTATTAATACCTTTAAGGAATTTAGGCACTATCTACTAAGAAGCTAATACTAGATCAAGGTATATATAGACCATAAGAATATTACCTACTTCGCAAAGATATAAGAACTTAGCAGATAATAACTATAATATGCTAAATACCTCTTAGAGTTTAATTATATTATTATCTACGTCAAAGGAACGGAGAACGGCAGGGCCGACGCGCTTAGCCGATGACCCGACTTAGACACCAGAAGGATTAAGACGAAGAAACAACTTCTATAATTCACGCAGGAAGGATACCTCATATAACAGAAAGCAACTAATAGCACTAAATAAGACGACGGGCTAATACCCCACTGAATTATTATAATAACCTATATAGTGGAATAGGGTAACCTATTATTTATAAAAATCCTAGAATATAATAAATACCTCCTAGACAACGAGAAAACAAATAAGCAATAAGTACTAAAAGAACTATAGTATGATCTTATACGCGAAATCCATAGTTACCTACTATATAGATATTAAGGAATTAATAAAACCCTAGAACGAGTTAAGACGATATTTATATTTTCTAATATTAAGAAAATTATCTCAATAATTACTAGCTAATACGACCTTTGCGCAAAAACCAAGGCATGATGCTATAAACTATATAGAAAACTATAACCACTCCTAGTTATATAACAACCATAGGACTCAATCACTATAAACTTTATTACTAAGCTACCCCTATTAGAAGAACTAGCCACTAGAAACTTCTATAATAGCATTCTTATTATTATAAATAGACTCATAAAATTTTCCTACTTTATCCCCTATAGAGAATTAATAATAGCTAAAGAATTCGCCTACCTTTTTTACTTTTATATTACTAAAATATATAGTATACCACTTGAGATTATTACTAATCGAGGACTACTATTTATATCTAAGTTTTAGTAAAGCCTCATAGAATACTTAGGAATTAACTATAAGCTCTCTACTGCATACTATAAGGAGATAAATAAATAGATAAAACGCATAAACTAAATATTAAAATAATACCTTTAATATTATATTAACTATAAATAAACTAACTAGGTTAAAAAGCTATTAGCCGCATAGCTAGCCTATAATATAGCTATAAATAAAAGCACGAAGATTATACTAGCCTATACTAATTTTGGATTTACCCCGGATATCTATAAATAATCCCGAGATACTATTATTAACCTTAAAGTAATCCTCACTAGCGACTAACTAAAGAACCTATATAAAGAAATAAAAACAGAACTTAAGTTTATTAAGAATAAGATAATAAACTACGCTAATAAGAAAAAAATCAAGGGACTAATCTTCTTAAAGGGAGATATAATTTATCTTGTAATAAAAAATATTAAAATAAAATAATAAAATAAAAAACTTAATTATAAATAACATATATAATAAGCGAGTAAAATAGATAAGCGAGTGGAACACTTTCCTTAACCTTTAAAATAAAAATCGCTATAAAAATATAATAAATTATCTAATTAATTAAAACTTATCGCTATACTCTTCCCTAGACGTCTTAATCACTACCTGACAGGTCCTTGCATTATGGCCGGGCTTGCCGCAGACACCACAATGCCGAACCCCTGGTCGCGCCGACCTCCCTTGACCACCACTCCGCGATGATTCGGCTATTACCTGCGCATCAATATCCATTTGATCAATTGCCTGCCTTCCTTCCTCTACCGTCATAACCCCTCTTTTCTATAGCCGGGTTCTTTTTGCCCTCCGGCGCCGACTAAGTATCTCATTTGCCTCCCAAAGGTCTTTATTCTCAGCAGCTAGTAAGGCAACCCGATGCATAACTGCCTTTGTCCCCTTCTCAAGAGACCTTAGGGCTTTAAGGATTAACTCTGGGGAGCTGCTTTGATGCCTTCTAATTCGTCTTTCAAGATATTCAGACTGAGATCCGGCCTTAAGCACGGTCTTTGGGGTCCTTGAGACCCAATGGGTAGAGGGTTTAGCCCCCTCCTCAACCGGCGTTGGAGTCCGTAGCTGCACATTAAGCTTTGAGAGCACACTTTCCGGGTCAAGAGGAACAAGCCCGGCTCCTTTAAAACCTCCCTTGATATTTCTTTCTGTCATAGTGGCTTGATATGCGGCATAAAAGGCCGGAAAGAACTTAGTCTTCGAAACGTGGGTTATAGAGCATCTGATTAGATGCTCTATTTCTCGACCGTAAGCCTTTTTGAGTGGCCCAAAGCACCCGACGTCAAGAGGCTGAAGCAGATTGTGACGATCGTGTGTTTCCCAAGGGATAAACCGGTCGTGCAGGGTTTATGTTGGCAGAGAGTGCTGGGCGTAGTCTGAGCAATAGGTTGTAAGTCACGTCTGGTAATATGCTCAATGGTATTGAGTGTAACCAAGTTGTATTGATAGCTCAGGTAGCTAGTACATAAGAAAGTACAATGAGCGTGTTCTATATACTTGGGATCAATCCTTGGACCGACGTTCTCTGGGTTCGGTCCATTGGTAGGGCCGACGTTTTCAACGTTCGGTCCTGGGACCCATGGGAGCGACGTTCGGTTTCCTCGGTCCTGCTTAGTCAGAGTGTTTTCTGCCATGCTTCCCCGCCTGGCCCATGTCATGGCCGTGACACGAGGTTCCCTCCCCGTTGGTCTTGTCCTCAAGACCAGTTTCAGCGGCCAAGTGTTGTCGGTGGGTAACTCTGACTTGTAAAAATTTCCTTTTGCTGACGTGATGTCAGGCCGGGTTTCAAGCGTACTTCTTTGCGAAAGCTTTCCGAAGCGCAGGGTCTTTCTGCTTATATTGAGGCTTTTGGTTCCGAAATCATGCCTTGTACTCGTTGTTTCCGCCAGGGTCTGTCCTGTAAGGTGGTTTCCGATCGTTCCAACCGTTGCTCCAATTGTGTTGATGCGAAGGTTGTGTGCGATGGGGCCGGCGTGGCTTCCTTCCGTGAGTGGGTGTCAGTGCTTTTTCACGGCGGTTTGGCTGATTTCTTGTAGTTGCGAAAAATATCCGGGAGCGCAAACGCCTGGAAGGTGAGGAGGCTGAAGCAGAGGCTGCTTTGGAGGAGGCGATGGCTAAGCTTGCCCGCATTCGGAAGCAGAAGAGGTTGCTCAAAGCGCGTGGTGACGAGGCTTTTGAGCGCGGCTTACGTGCCTTGGAGGAATCGGGCGAGCTCCGTGAGGAGTCGTCCGCTGTTGTGGAGGCGCATTCTTTTGGGGCCATTGACTTGATTGATTGGAACGCTGTTGGTCTTGACGAGCCTGTGCTTGGCGTTGTTGGTGGAAGTCCTTCAGAAGGCGTTGTGCACCAGTGAGGTGTTCTGGGGGTTCCCATGTGTTTTCTGAGTCGGGGTAGTCCTTCCATTTGATGAAATACATTGTTTTGCCATTGATTTTGTTCATGTCGAGGATGGCTTCTACGATGTATTCTTCTGGTCCGTCGATTTCTGTGTCTGGTTCTTTATTTGTTTTCACCTGGATGGTGTCTTGTGCTGGCTCGAGTAATGAAATGTGAAAGATTGGATGGAGCTTGACCTTGGGTGGTAAGTCCAGTTCGTAGTTATGTTTCGAAATTTTCTGCTTAATCTTGTATGGTCCGATGTATTTGTAGTCGAGTTTTTTGTTTTGTCGTTTTGTTTCGATGTTTTTTGTTGCGAGGTAGACCATGTCTCCCTCCGAGAGGATCGGTCCCTCGATTCTTTTCTTATTGGCGTATGCCGTCATTTTGTTTCTGACGAATTCGAGTTCTGTTTTCATTTCTTCATGTAGGTTTCGTAATTGGTCGCTGGTGAGGATCGCCTTGGGGTTGATGATGGCGTCTCGGGATTGTCGGTAAATGTCTGGTGTGAACCCGAAATTGGCGTATGCTGGTGTGACCTTGGTGCTTTCGTTGGTTGCTGTGTTGTAGGCTAGCTGGGCAGCTGGTAGCTTTTCAACCCAGTTGTTTTGCTCGTAGTTGATATAGCATCGGAGGTATTGTTCCAGTGTTTGATTCATGCGTTCCGTTTGTCCGTCTGTCTCCTTGTGGTATGCAGTGGAGAGTTTGTGATTGATTCCCAAGTATCCTGTGAGGCTCTGCCAGAATTTTGATGCAAATGGTGGTCCTCGATCTGTGATGATCTCGAGTGGTAGTCCATGTGTTTTGGCAATGTGGAAATAGAAGAGATAGGCGAATTCTTCGGCCGTTGTTGCTTCTCTATAAGGTATGAAATAGGAGAATTTCGTGAGTCTGTCCACGATGACGAGAATGCTATCGTAGAAGTTTCCAGTGGCTGGTTCTTCTGATAGGGGTAGTTTGGTGATGAAATCCATAGTGATTGAGTCCCATGGTTGTTGTGCAACTGGGAGTGGTTGTAGTTTTCCGTATGGTTTGTGGCGTCGTGCCTTGGTTTTCGCGCAGAGGTCGCATTGGTTGGCGATGGTTGAAACAATTTTCTTCATATTAGGAAAAGTAAACGTCGTTTTGACTCGTTCTAGGGTTTTATTGATTCCTTGGTGTCCGTGTAGCAGGTGTTTGTGTATTTCGCGTACGAGGTCGTGTTGTAGTTCCTGTGGTACTTGTTGTTTGTCTGTTTTCTCATTGTCTGGGAGGTGTTGGTTGTATTCTAGGATTCTCGTGAGTAGTGGATTGCCCTGTTCCACTGTGTAGGTTGTTGCAATGATTCGTTGTGTGAGGTGTCCTTCCTGCGTGAACTGCAAGAGTTGTTCCTTTGTCTTGGTTCTTCCCGTGTCTAGGTCGGGGCGTCGGCTGATGGCATCGGCTCTGCCGTTCTCCGTTCCTTTGACGTGGATGATGACGTAGTCGAATTCTGAGAGGTATTCGGCGTACCGGAGTTGGCGTCCGCTGAGTTCTTGTGTTTTCGCGAAGTGGGTGATGTTCTTGTGGTCCGTATATACCTTGATCTGGTGTTGGCTTCCTAGGAGATAGTGCCTGAATTCTTTGAAGGCGTTGACGATTGCGAGGAATTCTTTGTCGTAGATGGGGTAGTTTAGTTCCGCTCCATGTAGCTTGTGGGAGTAGAATGCGATTGGGTGTAGGAGTCCTTTGTCGTCTCGTTGTCCAATCTGTGCGCCTAGGGCGAAGTCCGAGGCGTCGGTTTCGAGTTCGATTGGTTGAGATGGGTCGAACATCTTGAGCACTGGTTCGCTCAGGATGAGTTCCTTGATTTTGTCGAAGGCGTCCTTGGCTTTGTTCCCAAATACGAAGGTCTTGTCCTTCTTCGTAAGTTCCGTCAATGGTGCAGCTATCCGTCCGAAGGCTTTGAGGAACTTGCGGTAGTAATTGGCGAATCAAGGAAGGCTTGTACTTCCTTGACGTTCGTTGGTTCTTCCCATTCCTTGACCGCTGAGACCTTCTTGGGGTCCATTCGTATCTCGTTGTGAGAGATGATGTGTCCGAGGAATTCCACTTCCGGGGCGTGGAATTTGCTTTTCTCGGGTTCCACTAACAACTTGGCGTCTTGTAGTGTTTGCAGTACCTTGTGGACGTGTTCCGTGTGTTCTTCCTCCGTTTTGGAGAAGATGAGGATGTCATCCAGGTAACATACAACGAATATGTCCAGATGTTCTCGTAGCACGTTGTTGATCATTCGTTGGAATGCAGCAGGTGCATTGGTGAGTCCAAAGGGCATAACGAGGTACTCGAATAGTCCGTACTTAGTACGAAAAGCGGTTTTCCATTCGTGTCCTTCTTTGATCCGAATAAGGTTGTAGGCTCCTTTGAGGTCGAGTGCTGTGAAATACTTCATGCCAAAAAGCCGATCCTTCAATTCGCTGATGAGAGGTAGCGGTGTGCGATCCTTGACCGTAATGGCGTTGAGCATCCTGAAGTCGACACAAAGCCGGAGCTTTCCGTTTTCTTCCGGAACGAACATGACGGGGTATCCGACAGATGACTTGCTTTCCCTGATATATCCTTTCCGTATCATGTCTTCGATGTATTCCTTCAACACTGGTAGTTGTGCTTCGTTGAGTGGGTAGAGTTTGCTGAAGCCGGGTTGCTTCCCATCGATGAACTCAATTTCTAGGTCGTAGTGTGTATGCTCGGGTAGGCCTGTTTCGAGTTCTTCCGCGAAGAGTTTCTTGTAGATGCGATACTGCCATGGAATGTTCTTGAGTCGCTCTTCTTCTTCCGGGTTATCCTGTGGTTTCTTTTGTGGAGCTAGGTCCTTTTCGAGTTCATGAAACTGTTGCATGACTCGTGCGATCATCCTTTGTCGCTGTCGTTTTCGTCCTTTTTGATGTTTGTGTCTTGTCCCTGTGGGTGGAGAGGTGTCTCGTGTTGGCCTCTGCCTGGCTTCTCCGGTTCCTTCGGTAGAAGTTTGAGATCTCGTGTCGTATTCTGAGTCGTCATTTGCTGTGGAAGGTGTCTCATCGTTGAAAGAGAGCACTTGGCCAGTCTTCCAGTCAAAATGTGGGTTGAATCGTTGTAACCATGGGTACCCGAGTACAAGATCATGTTGCTTGTTCGGTACAACGTCGAATGAAATGCCCTGGTTCTTTCCTTCAACGAAAACTTTGAGGTGATCAATCTCGCTGTCGATGATACCGTTGTTGTAGTCGAAAGGGGTTCCTTCTAGGTTGACAACCGAGTAAGGCGTCTGTTTGTACCTCCATGGTAGCCTGAGCCTATTCGCCGTTGTCGGGTCGAAGTAGTTCTGCTCAGCTCCGCTGTCCACTAAAGCGTTCAACCATTCTCCTCTGACTCGTACTTTCAGTTCTAGGCATCGTCGCCTGTGTACTCCGGTGGTGGAGTAGAGGGCCTTCTGGGGTAATGTATTCCCTTGTTCATCCACCCGTCGCCCTGTGTCGGATGGGGTGTCTAGTTTTTTGACATTGCCAGAGCGTAGTTTGTGTGATCAAATTCACACTCGCTGTTTGCGCAGGCGTCGTAGTCGTGCGTGTCGTCCTTTTGTGCAGCCAGTCCTGGTACTGCCGTTCTTGTTCGGCTCCGGGGTCTTCTTCGTTTTCCTGGCTGATCGTCTTTTGCCAGTCCTCGATCTTGTGAGTGATCCGTTTCTTCTCCTGAGTGGCGTGGTAGAGTTTTGAAGAATATCGCGCGTTCGCGACGCCGATGGATTCATACCAGTGTACCACTTTGTACCCTTCCGTTTCGTACCATAGGTAGGGTTTATGGTTTGGTTGATGTGGTAGTGGGACGGGGAAGCAATCTTGCTCTTGCTTCTCCTCTCGGTGGGTTTCGCACCAATGGTGTTGGCACGACATCCAAGAGATGCTAGCATGCTCCTGGTGTGTCGGGTATGTCCTTACGTCGTCTCGTGGATTGAAAGGTGCTTCCGGATGTCGAGGGTTTTCGGCCAATTCCCGATGGTAGGCTCGAATGCAAATTTCTTGCTCATCTGACGTTTCCACATGTTCTCGTGCGGTCTGGATGTACCTTTCCCTTAGGCTGTTCCAGTACCTGTTATTGTTTTCGTCGTACAGTTGGGGGTAGTCTTCCTCCTCCCATAGTTCTTTGTCGCTTTTCCGGGGCTTCCTAGAGCGCTCCTGGCGTAGTTCTCTCTGTAGTTGTCGAGCCTTGTGCTCGAACTTGGTTCGATTGATGTTGCTACTGCTTGTCTTGGCAATCCAATCATTGCGTGGCAGTCTGCTGTGTTGGTCTGTTTTTTGTCGTTCGCAGATTTCATCGTATTCCCGTGATGCCTCAATCTGGTGTCGAGGGCATAGGGTATGGTTGCACCGTGTGGGGTCATCTTGTCGGCAGTCCCTTCGGTGGACTGTGGCGGGCACCAAAGTTGTTCCTTCTCTTCGTATCCCACAATCCATTTCTTGTGGTCAAATCCTTCTGCGGCGGCTTCTTGGAAGTCGGCTTGTTCGTTCGATGGTTGTTGTGCTGAAGGGGGTGTCGTGGGTTCTTCGATTTTGGGTTCGGCGCGTCTGGTCACGGCGATGGTACGTTGTGACATCAAGTTGCCTGGTTGCTGTCTTCCCTTGTTGGGCTCTGGGAGTGGTTTCCATCCCACGTGTTCTGTAATGTGCGAGCGGTTGTTCTTTTGAGGTTTGACTGGTTCGTGGAGTCGTTCCTTCGTAATGTTGTTGATCATATAGTTGCCTTCCGCCTGTTTTTCTGAGAGGTATACTTGGCTGTGTGGCATGTCCAGCTCATCTGGTTGGATGCCGGTTTTGTCGTATCCTTGTCGAGCCATTCCGAGTGTTCTAACGGTGCGGATGGCCGTCTGGGGTTCGGTATCTGCCCAGGTGGATCTTACCTGTTTCTTACCTTCTGGGAGGGGTTGTCGTGGCCTTGGTTGATAGCGTCCCTCCTCCGTATCCCGCTGCTTCTTTCGGCATTCATTTGCCTTGTGTCCCTTCTTGTGGCAGTAGTAACATTCAATGTCCTTGCTGTCCTTCTGGGCTGCTCCAAGTTCCATAGGTCCTGCGTGGGTCCCGTAGGAGGTGTTGCCCCTGGTCTGTTCTCGCCTTCGAGATTGGTTGGCGTTGTTCTTATTGCCCCAAATTCGTCCTTTGTTGGATTTTTCCATGCGTCGTTCAAACTGTCGGTTGTCGATCTTGATAGTCATGTCGATGTAGTCCTGGAGATTGTCGGGTTTTCCGTTTTGCAGAGTTCGTCCTTCACCTCATCCTTGAGTCCTTCGTAGAAAGCAATCTGAAGGGCACTTGTTCCCCAATTGAGAAATGAGGTGATTTGTGTGAACTCGGCTGCGTAGGTCGAGGCGGCCTTTGTCTGTCGCAGGTTCTTGAGTTTCTGCGTGGCCTGTTGTTCTTCATCGATGGTTCCGAAGTTGCGTCTGATCGCTTCTTCAAAGTTTTCGTATTCGGCGAAAAGGAGTTGTGTTTCCTCGGTGGGTTCATTCCCGAGAAAGTCGCGCAGCTTGGGTTCAAACCAAGTGAGTGCGTTACCCGTGAGGCATCTGCTGGCGTGTAGGACCTTGCTTTCGGCACTGGCCATCCTGGTGGGAAAGTACCGTTGGTATGCTCTGAGGGACGTAAGAAACGTCCTGACGTGGGTGGCCTGTCCGTTGAATGGTTCTGGGTCCTTGGGTTTGATGATCTCGCCGATGTCTTTGTGGGTAGTACCAGCGGCGGTGTGCTCGAACGTCAGGTTGCCGAGATCGTGAACCTGCTGTTGTGCCAGGTCATTTTGCTGGGCTTGGAGCGTGGTGAGTCGGTCGATCCGGTTCTGTTGTTCGTTGATTGTTTGCTGGTATTGCTGCTGTTGCTGTTCCATGGCTTGGCGGAAGCGTTCCTGCATGTCGTTCATGGATGCCTCCATGCTGGCCAATCGTTCCTGAGTGATCCTGGCGTTGTTGCGTGCGCCGTCCAGGAGGTTGTTATGCTGGATGCTCAGGTGGTTGTACTTATTTCTGAGTTTGCGGACTTCATCTTCGTGTGAGGCCGGGACGATGTGTTCTTCGCCATCGTCATCAGTGTCCATCGGGATGTTAGGTTCCTCTGGTTTGGTCGCGGGCTGTCCCTGTTGGGGGGTGACAGGCAGCTTGCTGCGAGGGGTAGAAGGAGATCCAGTGTTGGGTGCCATGGTAACAGTATTGCTCAGAGTATGCAGTACACTACTGAACAAGAGCTATCAACGTGTGACGATCGTGTGTTTCCCAAGGGATAAACCGGTCGTGCAGGGTTTATGTTGGCAGAGAGTGCTGGGCGTAGTCTGAGCAATAGGTTGTAAGTCACGTCTGGTAATATGCTCAATGGTATTGAGTGTAACCAAGTTGTATTGATAGCTCAGGTAGCTAGTACATAAGAAAGTACAATGAGCGTGTTCTATATACTTGGGATCAATCCTTGGACCGACGTTCTCTGGGTTCGGTCCATTGGTAGGGCCGACGTTTTCAACGTTCGGTCCTGGGACCCATGGGAGCGACGTTCGGTTTCCTCGGTCCTGCTTAGTCAGAGTGTTTTCTGCCATGCTTCCCCGCCTGGCCCATGTCATGGCCGTGACACAGATGAGATGAATGAGGCGGCATACAAAGCGTGATGATGTTGTTCTCCTCGCAATATATCTCAAAGTCGGCCGAGTGGTGGCTTTCATGCCCATCGAGGATCAGAAGACGATAGGGACCAGTTGATCGGTTGGTTGTGTGCCGATTGAAGTGCTTTAGCCACTCGAGACCTATCTCGTTATCGGTCCAGCCATTTTGAGACGTCGCAATAGCCCAATCGCCCGGGAGGTTGCTTTCTTGGTACCAATTGGCGAGGTGATATTGGCCCGTAACCACGATGAACGGCTGGATAGCCTGGCCTTCCGCATTGATCGCCTGAATGACTGTAACCTATTCCCGGTCTCTAGGCTGCACTAATTTCGGTCTTCCACGCCTTTCTGCGCCTATGACGACCATTCCGCTCTGAATCAGGCCTATCATAAAGCCAGTCTCATCAAAGTTATAGATATCACCCAGGGTAATACCATATTTCGCGATTGTATTCTCTACGAGCCTAAACCAATCGCGAATAATAGCCGGATCTTCGCATTTGGCTCTCTGATAGTTGTATTTATGAAAAAAACGCGTCTTAAGCTCTTGGTGTCGCTTAACGAAGTTAGAAGCCCAGCGCTTGCCGACGGGTGGCGCGTCGCGGTCGGCGAGCAATCGATTAGCCATTTCTTTAATACCACGCAGTCGCGGGGGAAATCCTCGCGAATCTAGGTCGAGAATGAACTGAATAATGATCTGTTCCTCTAGATCAGATAGTTTCCGTGACTTTGGTATAGTATCGCGTGGAGAAAGAATGCCCTGCTGCCGGCGCCATAGCATCGTAGGACCAACTTTATAGATCTTTGCGGCGCGTCGGAGAGATAATTTTGGGTCATTTTGAAGGGCTTGAAGAGCAAGAAGGATATTAGCTTCTTTATTTGACTGTGACATACTGGGTGGTTAGGAATCAATTGATTAAATAGAGATGATGTTGGTTGAGGGATTTTTGTTCCACTCGCTTGTCTGTTCCACTCGCTTATCATGTACGTTATATTAGACCTTATAAAATTAAGTAAAAAATTTTAAAATATAACTATAAACTAGACTTACCACCTAAGGTTAAGCTCTATCTAATCTTTTATATTTTACTACTTAAGCTAGCATAAAATACTATCTAAGTTAAAACCAGAAATAAACTAGAAATAGAAATTAATAAATTAGAAGAATATATCATAGAAACTATCCTTAATATAGATAAAATTAATAATAAAATAATATATTTTATTAAATAAAAGGACTACCCCGACTCTAAAAATACATAGGAACCCCTAGAATACCTCACTAGTGCATAATGCCTTCTAAAGAACTTCTACTAGTAACGCTAAGCACGGACTCGTTAAGACTAATAGCATCCCAGTCAATCAGATCAATCGCCCCAAGGGAATGAGCTTCCACTATGGCAGATGACTCTTCACGGAGCTCGCCTGACTCGTCTAGAGCACGCAGACCACGCTCAAAGGCCTCATTACCCCGCGCCTTTAGAAGACGTTTCTGTTGATGAATGCGAGCCAGCTTGGCCATAGCCGCCTCCAGAGCAGCCTCTGCTTTTGCCTCCTCACTCTCAAGCCTCTTGCGTTCACGAATATTTTTCGTAACTACAACGTTAGCAGGAAATACGGATAAAAAACACGCCACGTAAGAAAGGAACTCACGGAATGAAGCCACGCCTGCCCCGTCACACACGACCTTCGCGTTCACACAGTTAGAACAACGGTTGGAATGATTAGATACCACCTTATAAGAAAAACCCCGACGGAAGCACCGAGTATAGGGCATGATTTCGGACCTAAAAGCGTCAATATACGCGGAAAGACTCTGCACCTCGGAAAGTTTTCGGGAAGAAGTACGCTTAGAAACTCGGCCTAACATCGCGTCAGCAAGGGGGGAAATTTTTTACAAGTCCAAGTTGCTTACCTCTAACACTTAGCCGCAAGAAGTGGTCTTAAGGACAAGACCAACGGAGGGGAGACCTCGTATCACGACCAGGATATACGCTAGGCGGGGAAGCCCGGCAGAATTACCTAACTAAGCAGAAGGACCGAAAGGACCAAACTTTGCTCTTCCCGGTCCAAGGACCGAGTATTAAGAACATTGGTCTTACCCTAGACTAAACCTCAGCAACATTAGTCCTAAGAATAAACTCTAAGTATATAAAACATCTTCTTTAGCACTCCCCTATATACAAGCTACCTCAGCTATCAATATAACTTAGTTATACTTAATACCCATTGAGCATATTACTAGATATGATTTACACACCTACTCCCAGAGTACGCGACCTGATTCACTGCTAACATAAACCAGCACGACTGGTTTATCCCCTTAGGACCTACACGATCGTCACACCTACACGATCGTCACATTTATAGTTATAATAAATGCAATCACAAAGTATAGCATCTAATTAGAAGATATCTATAACTTTAATAAGACTAACTTTATAATAGGTATAATTTAAAGCGGAATAGTTATTATAGGCATAGATAGGCGTAGAAAGCTAAAATCAGTATAGCCTAGAAACCGGGGATAGATTATAGTCATTTAAGCGATCAATGCGGAAGGCTAGGCGATCCCGCTGTTTATCATCGGCGCGGGCTGCTAGGGTCGGACCGGAGCTTATGCAGCTAAGGTGAACTGGTTGATTGAATATCTAAGACTAAGGAAGGGAGAGAAAAGGAAAAGAACTAGCTGCGACCTCGCTGCGGGGCTACGGAGAAGGATTTCTCCGGTCTTGGTTTTTCCAGGGGGAAACAACCTTCCTCACGGGTTCGCCCGTAACATGGGGAAGAGTATAGTAAGTAGTATAGATTAATTAAATAGTTTATGGTATTTTTATTACGATTTTAATCATAGAGGTTAGGAAAAGTGCGGCGCATACTTGCCTGCGGCGCATACTTATTATATATGTTATATAATATAACGTATATGCATAGCTTGCGTGACAAACAAGCATGCGTGATAGCATACTATATTACTAAAATCCCACTTACCCTAGACCTCTTAACTTTTTTTATAAAATAGTTAGAAACCTAAAAAGAGTATTTTTATAAACCTAATCTTTTAAGAAATCTTATAATAATTTTTTTAGACTTTTTAAAAAAGCCCTTTATAGAGAAATAATTAAATATATAGTACAAATATACTTTTTTTTATACTACCCTATAAGGAGTATTATAAGATTTTTCTAAAAAAATATATAAAATAATATACTATATAATAAGTCTAATATTAAAACTTTATCTATTTTAAGCTTTATCTTAAATTTTAAGAGCTTTTTTAATTTCTTTTTATAAGGTATAAATACCTATGTCACGCATGCTTGTTTGTCACGCAAGCTATATATATATGTTATAAATAGTATTTTATTAAAATCTTATTAATTTTTATTAAAATTCCAAATTTTAAGGTATTTTTTAATTTTCTCTTTTTAGGTAAAAATAGAAGTGGTGCACCTGCTTGCCCGGTGCACTCGCTTATTAAGTACGTTATATATTAATACCCTCTCAGTAATTTCACTCGATATCTGTTGTATTTAGATAATACTAGGTAGCATGTAATGCGCCCTGGTAAATCTCTTCGTCAATGTCTGAAAGCACACTCTTGGATATCTATAATCTCTTAATACGTTATCACTGTGTATACTCTTTTAGGTCAGTCTATGTTTTACCTCGCCGCTAACACTTCGTCTCGAGCGGTTGCAAGTATGCTAGGTATCGGCCTGCTCTGCATAGGCGAGCCCCCGTTGTGGATATCATTAGAATAGGTCGCTAACTGTAAGCTGTAAGCAGACTCAATCGTCAGGCCGATGCTGGAATAAATAACTTAGTTCCGAGAGGAAAACCAACACAAGATTTACAAGGCTGGGATAAACATACGTGAGATATTTCTATCTGTTTGACAAACTGAGATCCCTGCCTCCATCGTCAAAGATTCTTGACACAGGGCGTCTATTATCGGATTTGTCACGGGTTCACTTCTCTCAAAGCAGAACTAGGCGTTATAATCCTCTCTGTCAGAGGCGAGGCTCCGGGACGAAGATCTTCATTTCCGGCCAGAGTTCTCCGTGCTTTCGTCCGCTATCGGGCTAGCTTGCGTGATAACCCTACTGTAACAAGACTAGGACGATATCAAATACGAGGGGTCAGAGGCGGAAAAGACCTGCCTTTTAGAAATGCAAGGGGAATATTAGAGGACACTTCAACTGAAGGTTTTGCTTCTTAACCTTGCAGGGAAGAGGCGGGGAAGTTTCACTTTTTTCGGCTCGTAAACACTAGGCCGTTAAGAACAGCTTTGCCGGACTCTCATTTCAAGGCAAATCAACGCCTCCACTAGAGTCGGATTTTGCGCTGACAAGCATCGGCTACTTAAACCTCGTTATCCCCAGCGAAAAGCAAGAAAGATATGCACTCTACACAAATCGACACTCTCCCAATACCCTTCTTTCCCTTTTAGGCTATGGCGTGGCCTTCCTAATTAGGCCTAGTCTGCCGACTATCTAGAGATTACCTGGCCCGCTATTGAAGGCACGTGACTGCCCTCAGAGCTATTGCACAGGGCCATGAAACATTGAGCTTTCCAAGGCGCTTGAATGAAAGTACGATCAATAGTGGATGGAACCAGTTGAACGACCCAAGCCAAGGGGCTTGAAGACTTGTCTCGCTGATCCACTGCAGCTCTTCAATCAGCTCAATCCGGTCGCCCCGCGGATGGCATCAATGAGAATATTGTTGTAGTCACCGCCGGCTTCGTACGTTGCAAACCCTCCGAGACCATGCTTAATGACAAACTTGCCCTTCTCCCTGAAAGATCGAGCATCATCGTATGAAACCCAGATGTTGCTCGTCGCGTTATACACAATTGGCTAGAGACTGTTAGTCAAGAAAGGCAGTCAAGTATGGCATCTCACCGTCTTGCTGCAGTCATCAAAAGCGTGCGCGATGCCGCGTGCGGGTTTTCCCTTTCTATCAAGGAAGCCGGCCTCAGTGATCAAGCTCCAGAAGGTGTAAGTACCTCCAGGTGGCTGAGGGTTGCCACAGTCATCCACAGGGGGGTCTGAATCCCAGCTGCTGCCCTGGAAGCGGTGAGATGAGTTCTGAGGAGGGTACCCATTGAGCTTCCCATTAGCTCCAAAGGCAGAGGTCTTATTGACCGAAAAGCCATGGCCGTAGGCAGGAACACCGAGCACAAGCTGCGAGGAGGGGATGCCTGCCGCTGACCACTTCTCAACAGCCTCATCGCCCGCACCCTGAGTGTTTCGAGAGTCGCAGGTCCGAGAGAGGGGGGCGTTCGGTCCTCCTGTGGGAGACCACGCGCCGTAAAGGTCATAGTTCTACACCAATTAGTGATGACTTTCTCAAGGGCCAAGGGACTAACCATGATCATGATGTAATCGAGAACGTTGGCAAAACCGTCGAGATCGGTCGACGCAACTCCCGAAGCATTGTTCCAAGGGAACAGCGATCCAGCAGCAGTAAGGTAGAGATCCTTGCCCTCGGGCTGCTCGCGAAGCTCCTCAAGGAAGGCGAGGAAGTTGGCAGTGTCATCATCGTTGATTGCATTACAGCCGAGGCCCTGTCTGTTGGGGTACTCCCAGCTACGTCTTATTAGCACCTCACCCTTGATACGAAGCTGCCACTCACTCAAAGTCGAGGCCATCCAAGCCGTGCTCCTTGACAAGATCGAGGCAAGTGTTGACAAAGGCTGTTCGGTTCTTGGCAGACCCAAAGCTAGTAGAGAACCATCTGCTACCAGTCCAACCGCCGATCGAGATGAGTGCTTTCACACCCTAAACCAGTTAGCCCAAGTCTCGAAAAACATAGAGCACCAACATTTTTCTTAGCGGCATCGACAAAGATGGGGATCTGATCCGGTTCGGAGCGTGAGAGATCCAGGCTTCCATCGGGGGATGTCTCCCTGTTGCCGTCAGCGTTGATCTTCTTGGCTGAGAGGTACATACGCAAAGGCATATTTGACGTCAGTGAACTTGTCCCATGGCATGTCCGAAACGGGGAACCCGCGATTGGCATGGAAGCCCGCAAAGTAGGTGGATGCAACAAGACTCGGGCTGGTCGGGTAGCTAGCAGCGCTGGCTCCCCCGAGGCCAAGCAGGCCTACAAAAGCGTGGAGTGTCATAAGGAATGCGGTTGAAGAAAGGAAAGGAAGATCACGAGTGACCAGTGGTTACGACTGCGCGTCGTTGGACCTATCCATGATTTAATACCTATCGCAGCCATGTCGGAGAGATCAGTTGATCACAATTAAAGAAAGACGTACGCGTTCTGCATAAACTGCCAAGGTTTAATGACGTCCGAACAACCGTGCCTTGACACTTTTGTTCAGAGTTTCTTAGCGTGTTCCAGAAGCACGGCATTTACCAATCCCATCTGCATCTCGCAAGTGCCGGAGAGCAGAGCCGGTTGTGGGGTTCTTTTAGGTTTGACACCTTGCTTCTAGAAGACCCCTTAATTTCCGAATGTCCCGGGTAATCTCGTTGCTGTTCGATACCACTGTTATATCTGAGCGGCGTCTCACAGGATTTTGGACTAAAGTAACAAGGTCCCTTACCCGGAAGACGAGTGATTGCTACTGAGTTCACGTCGATTCTTACGTACCACTCTGAGCTGATTCATTATTATTGCGTCCACTGACCTACAAACGTCATCGTAGCGCAGTACAGAACGCGATCGTTTCAATCAGATGTATGAGAAATATTGACCGTTATATACAGGATATCACAAGCCCATCACCCCTCAGTCAAAAGTGTACGCTGCTAAACTATGAAACCCTGATGCATGCTCCCTCTGCACGGTATTCACCTTTTCCTTCAAATACTCCTTCTGATTCGGGGGTATTCTCTCAAAACTGAGCAGAAACTTGACGAGAAACAAGAAATCCTCAATCCTCGACTCAGCATCCTGCTCATGACCAATCGGCAGGGCCAGTACATCGGCTACCGTGCTTGTTATGTCAAACAGCTTCTGAAGAATGCCGGATCCGTGAATCCCGATGCTCTCGACTCTGTCCAGTCGCCCCACTAGATTCCGCAGCTGAGCAGAGAGACGTTGCGCCGGAAAGTGCATAGAAAACCCCTCGTGAGAGTTCTTTGGGGGTACAGACTGCAAGAGTCCTTGAGACAGAGCAAGCTGCCAGACCAGAGTTCGAAGCCAAAGTCGAGTAACAAAGAGATCGGCATGTTGCAGTTCACTGAGACCTCCGTATCCGCCAGATATGAGCTCATTTTCAGTCTCAGCTGCCCCAATTTCATCTTCATCCAGCTGAGCTTGCTTGCTCTCGATCCAATCTGCCGTTATCTCGGGCACTTCAAGGTCTGCGTTTTGTAATGCTCTCCAGTGTGACAGAAAGGTATCGTCCATGATGAGAAACAAGTGAATGAGTCGATCAAAGCCTGCTTTGACATGTTGGGGAATGCTCGAGTCTGGCAGCGGGACTCCGGTTCCGAGAGGAGGGAGTATTGACGGATACCCTGGCATGATTGTCAAGAACCGCTCATGGATGAATGCTTCCCAGTATAGACGCTGCCTTCTAGCCAACTCTTGATCATCAATCCTGCGCTCGCAAACATTTTGATCAACTTGGAGCATTTGAATCATGGCAATGGCCTCTCGCAGAATAGCCAAGCTTCGATCGAATCGCTTCAATGCCATGAGACATATCTCGAGAAAGATGCACGTCATGATGCGTTTGGCAGTTACTGGTAACCTGCTGTCGATCTCGCTGCCAAGTTCTGCTTGCCGATGTGCCCTGAAACTGTGGTGCATAAGATCCGTCATGCGAGTGGTGATATCGTCGTTGAGGCCTTGGGATATTTCTGACAGATTGATGGTCACAGCGCCGAATGCATATACAAGGGCCGAGTCTTCAAAGCTCCGCTCCATATTCTCAACAGCCGCGACAATCTCTGATGACGGAATAATCGGGTTGACAGGAAACACGACCTCCTCGTAGGCAGTCACGAGGTTGAGAAAAAAGTCCGCCGTATACGCCCCTAAGCTCGAGGGTGAGTCTTGGACTTGCGGGGGAGTTGTACTCGATCTCGAATCAGTCGTGCCTTGACGTAATTGGGCAACTAGACGGCCACGAACCCCGGGTTTCCTCTTAGATGGGGCTGTAGAGTAGATGCAGGACAGGTTGAGGTGGGCACATTGAGAGCAGGGGGTTGCCCCATTGCATTTTACCTTGCGAACACGACATGGCTCGCATGCTCGCGTAGCTCGGCTACTCATTGCGGAATACCGGGATGAGACTGGTTGATCGCGTTCGCGTTGTTGTCAAGTCGGAGAAGTGGAGTGTCACGATGATCAAATGAGGAGTAACACGTGACATACTGGTGGCTTTAATTCGCCAATTACGTTATTTCCTGGCGTAACTGTAACTCCAACTGCGCTGTGAGCGTACTGGCCATGACTCTAAGTCGACAGAACGTACTCTCTGCACCGAGCGTGTGGTTATGATATTAGCATGAGTATATCATTATAATCTAATACTTTGAGTAGTAATCGCTCAGAAAATCCTCAGGATTAACTAAAGTCTTCCTAAGAGAGATCAACTTGGACCCTTTCACTATGAGACGAGCTTGGAGTAACGGCAACATATTGCATTACTACACCAATGCCAAGCTTGCACTATGTAATGACTGTATACACTTCACTAGTTGCTCTCCTTCTTCTCGATATAAACAGCTCCAGCCTTCTCCTCAAATCCCGCATCCAGTCGCTCAACCGTGGTCTCCTTAAACTTGCGTGCGCTAATGTGTCGCTCGAAAAGAATATCCAGCTCTGCATATGTACGTCCCTTGGGCTCAGGCAGACGGAAGTATGTCCAAACAGCACATACCAAGCAGGTTCCAGCCCAGAAGAAACCTGCCTTGGCTCCCCAGTTCCACGCCGATGGGTTAAGCATGCGAGGAGTCATGATGTTGGTGGCGATACCCGAGATGTTATACAAGTTTCTGGCCAGCACCACAGACTTTGTTCGAAGACGAGTTGATGTCAACTCCGCAACCAAGGAATAGCAGACTGGTCCAACAGTGCAGTCATAGGTAAAGGTGTAGACCAGAAGCAGAGATCCGATTGCCCACTGAGCAGCCACATTGTCGCGACCAGCAAAGGCCACACATCCAATGGTCAGGAGGAACAGAGACATGAACAGTTGACCGTAGAGGTACAGAGTTCGACGACCGAACCATCCCATGAGGAACCAGGAAAAGGCAGTTCCAACAGCACCAATGGCATACTGGCCGAGAGACATGCTGAAAGAGTTCTCAACAGCCATACCGGCTTGCTGGTAAAAGTAGGTCGAGTATCCCATAAAGGTGGAACCACAGAGTGTTTGAATCATCCAGGTAACGCAGACAATCTCGGTTCGTCGCAGACTCACTCCCTTGAAGAGATCAAGGTACGTAGTTCCTGCCTGGGCTTCCTTTTCCATCTCGTTGGTGTGAATCATCATCGAAATCGTCTCGTCGGGCTTAAAGTCAGCGTTTCCGTTGCGGACAGTAAGACGCTGGAGAGAATGCTTGGCCTCTTCGATGCGACCTCGTCGAACAAGCCACCAGGGAGACTCAGGGGCGAGCCAGATTCCGATGATGAGGGGAACAGGCCACATCCACTGAAGGGCAAAAGGAATCTTGTATCCCCACTTGTCATCGCGGGAAAGCATGGCTCGGAGGACTCCAGAGGCGATGAATTGTCCCATGACCCAGCAGAGGTTGACGTAGGTGGTGAGGTAGGCACGGAGATGAGTAGGGCAGACCTCTGCTGCGTAGGTTGTGGTCAGGGTCTGGAACACGCCCCACGGAATGCCGATGAGAATCTCTCCAATAAGAAGTTGAACCAGGGTCTCGGAGAAAAAGATGATGAAGATGAATGCGATGCAACCAATGAGGGCGCCGATGAGTGTCTTGCGGTAACCGAAACGATCGGCAATGATGCCATTGAAGAAGAGACCGAGGATCTGACCACAGAGAGTACCGTTGGAGAGTCCAGACTGCCATGCAGCTGTGAGTTGATAACTGCCGTCTGGCTGTTGAACTCCGAACTTGCGCTGAAAAGGAGGATAGGCGTAGAGGTTGTTCAGGAGGGCATTGTCGAAACCCTCCATGACAATGCAAATCGAGATAAAGACGGACCAGAAGCATGCCTTCTTGTAGAGCTTCAGAGATGCCAGCAACCCCATGCTACGCTCAGCTTCAGCCGCAGCTGCAGCCTCGTGAGCGACAAACACATCAACGGCGATGGGTGCGATGGTAGGGGCGATATCGCCTTGAGTCTTTTCAAGGTTGGAAGCCATTGTGATGAGGATGAGTTGATGAGTTGATGCCGACTTGGGGTAGAGGGGACATCTTATACTTGAAACAAGGCACTGTTGTACGAGTTACCTAGTCTGTATCACGAAGGCATAACGGTGGCGGCCAGGATAGAGGCCGCAATTAGGCCGATTCTCCAAGCTAACCACAATTTGGTGGTTAGTGTGTAGTTAAAGTCGTCGGTCCGGGCTCGAGGATGTGTTGCTAAACCGCTCAACTGGTGTGCCGAGGCTAGACCCCCGGATTCTCCCCATGGGGATCATGAGATCTGGGGAGGTATCGGGCCGAATTACTAGTTAAAATTTAACGAGTGTTGACGGCTCGATTCAACGACTCGCTTGGCTCAAGACATGCTAACTTGTTTGAGCTGGTGAATCCAACAATGTCTCGGACCGACCAAGGGCCAATCAATGAAGAGAATTACTCGGTCCGACGATTGACCAATCGGCTTGCTTTCCCATACACCATGAATCCTTCTGCTGACTGAAGGATTAGATTCCACTCGTCGGCCCGACGAACTTGCAGATCACTTGGTATTTAAGGCTCCAAAGGTGCATGGACAGATGTTCAGCAACTCACAATGACGGTCCCCAAGCGTATCAAGCAGTGGTGGAAGCACGCCACCATCTACCAAATCTATCCTGCCTCTTTTTGCGACTCCAACGGCGATGGAGTTGGCGATCTTCAGGGCATCATCTCCAAGCTGGACTACATTGCCAGTCTTGGAGTTGATGTGATCTGGATCTGTCCCATGTACGATAGTCCTCAAGTCGACATGGGATATGACATTTCCAACTATGAAGATATTTACGCCCCTTATGGCACTCTTCAGGATATGGAGCAGCTGATCCGCGAGACTCATGCCAAAGGTATGAAGATCATGCTGGACCTGGTCATCAACCATACTTCTGATCAGCATGCTTGGTTCAAAGAGTCCCGCTCAAGCAAGGACAACCCCAAGCGTGACTGGTACATCTGGCGACCAGCCAAGTATGAGAATGGTCAGAGGGTCCCTCCCAATAACTGGCGCTCCAACTTTGGAGGTGGCAGTGCTTGGGAATGGGATGAGTTGACTGGAGAGTATTATCTTCATCTCTTTGCCAAGGAGCAGCCCGATCTCAACTGGGAGAGTCCAGTTACCCGTCAAGCCATCTATGCTTCATCTATGGAGTTTTGGCTCGAGAGGGGAGTTGATGGATTCCGAGTCGACACTGTCAACATGTACTCGAAGCTTCAAGACTTTCCAGACGCCCCTATCACCGACCCCAAGGCCAAATATCAACCCGCAGGACTGCTGTACTGCAATGGTCCACGCATGCACGAGTTTCTCCGAGAGATGAACGACATTCTTACTCGATACGGAGCCATCACCGTCGGAGAGCTTCCAAACACGCCCGATCTTGAACGCGTGCTTCGATACGTCAGCGCCGATGAGAAACAGCTCAACATGGTGTTTCAGTTCGATGTTGTCGATGTCGGTTTCGGAAAGACTCACAAATACGAGACGACTCCGAAGAATTATACACTTCCCGACTTGAAGGATGCGGTTGGTCGGACTCAGAGTCTGATCCGTGGGACTGATGCTTGGACCACTGTGTTTATGGAGAATCATGACCAAGCTAGGTCTGTTTCTCGATTCACAGACGACCGCCCTGAGTATCGAGTCGCAGGGGCCAAGCTGCTTGCAGTGCTGCAGGCCTCCCTGAGTGGAACACAGTACATCTATCAAGGACAGGAGATCGGAGCTGTCAATGCACCAAAGACAAGCTACCCTGCCGAAAACTACCTCGATCTGGACAGCTACCTCTTCCTGGACATGGTAAAGGAACGAGATGGCGACTTTGACAAGGCATTCAACGCCCTGCAACACCTTGCCAGAGACCATGCGCGAATTCCGATGTGCTGGTCTAAGGGAACGTTTGGAGGCTTCTCTGATGGCGCTGAGCGGGCTGGAAAGGCTGTCCAAGAACCCTGGATGAAGGCTCATCCCTTGGCAGGCGAGATTAATGTTGCCTCGCAGTTGGACGACCCGGACAGTGTTTTGGCATTCTGGAAGAAGGCTCTCCGGTTCAGACAAGAGTTTGCTGATCTCTTGGTGTATGGAGATTACAAGGTTCTTCGACCCGAGGACCCTGATGTGTTTACTTTCCTCAAAGAGTCTCCTTTGGATGGTTCAAAGGCGGTGGTTGTGCTCAACTTTAGCACAAAGGAGACGCCTTGGACAGTCCCTGAGCGCGAGTTGGGACTGCCGGAAGGAAAGGATGTTACACTGGTACCCATCATGTCGACACACGCAGGCAAGAGAGGCCAGGAATTGGCTCCTTTTGAGGGACGGGTGTATCTAGTTACGTAGATTCAGCTACAGGCCCGAGACAAACGAATGCCAACGTTTCTCGGTCAAATGACAAGTCACCTTTACCAGAGCCAAGATCCATTATGTAAACGAATGCTAATAGGCGAGCATAATCACCCCACATGTCACATACATGATTAATCCTCTCAAATCACGCATTCTACACCGATCATTCGACTTGTCATCGTGCATACAATGTCGACAACCCAGACGCAGCCTGCAGAGGCGCACGAATTAACTGCTGAAGAGCAGGAAGAGACTGAACCTGAGTCCGATCGCCTTGACAAAGGAGCTTATCTGAGGATCTTTACGGCTTGCTTCTCTTTTTTCGTCGCCGGCATCAATGATGGCAGCTTGGGAGCTCTGATTCCGTACATGATTCGTGACTATCAAATCACGACTGCCATTGTATCCATCATGTAAGTATTTCTATGCATTCTGAGCTCTGCTGACAGCATAGATATGGTGCAACCTTTCTAGGATGGGTGTTTGCGGCAGTCACGAACACACACCTGTGTCAATTCCTGGGTCTCGGATCGATGCTTGCTCTTGGAGCCGTCAGTCAACTCATTGGTCATGTACTCCGCACCTGGAAGCCTCCATTTCCCCTCATGGTAGTCACATTCTGGTTTACTGCTATTGGGCAAGCCTTTAACGATACCCACGCCAACACATTCGTGGCCAAGACCAAAGGAGCATACCGTTGGTTGGCCATCATCCATGCCTCATACATGGGAGGCTGTCTCGTTGGACCTTTCGTCGCTACTGGGATTGCTTCCAGGCAGGCTTCCAAGTGGTATTTCTTCTATCTGTTCGCAGTGGGGGTTAGTGCGGTCAACATCTTGTTGGTATGCTGGGCATTTCGCGATACGTTGGTCATCAGTCGGAAGACCCAGTCAGAAGCTCCTTCAAGGAACAAGGATGCTCTTCAACTGATCAAGTCGACACTGGGCCATCTAAGCGTGTGGTTATTGAGCATGTTTTACTTCTTTTACGTTGGATCTCAAATCACCATCAACGGTTGGGTAGTCGAGTACCTCGTTCAAGTTCGTGATGGAAACCTGGCACAGATGGGATTCATTCCAGCAGCCTTCAATGGTGGCTGTCTTATTGGGAGGCTTGTCTTGGCTGAACCAACGTATCGATTCGGAGAGCGAGGAATGGTCTTTTCTACTGTGTAGTTGCAATTGGTTTGCAGCTCGTCTTTTGGCTGTAAGTGGCTGCAACTGACTCAGTTGAGGCTGCTAATACGGATAGGTACCCAATATCATCGCCGCTGCTGTTGCTGTCGGCTATCTTGGATTTGTCACTGGACCTTTGTTTGCAACTGTAAGTGCATCGTTCAATATAGAGACTTGTCTGACTCAATAGGGCATCTCCCTCGGCACCAAACTCTTTCCTCACGAGAACCATGCAACAGCCTTGGGTTATGTGTTTGTATTCGCACAAATGGGAGGAGCTTTTTTTTCAATTGTGACAGGCGTTGTAGCCTCTCGAGTTGGTGTCAAGGTTCTCCAGCCATTTCTAGTGGGCATTCTATCTGGTGTAACCATCAGCTGGCTTCTTATCCCGCAGCCCAAGTCACTTCCAAGTGCCACTCTTCATCAGGAGTAGTAACTAGTGGGCGGTCTTTTCCTCAAACACCTCACGAAGAATTCGATCCTTCTTAGAAACGTCTTCGACACCACTCCTGTCATTGAAGACCTGATCCATCTCTTCCAAAGTCTTGCCGTTGGTTTCAGGGACAGAGAACCAAACCCAGATGAAAGAGAGCAGACAAAACACGGCAAAGAATACATATGCGCCAAATCCCGTCTCACGAACCAGCGGAGGCGTGATAAGGCCAATAATAAAATTATTGATCCAGTCTAGATTGTTAGTGACATGGGTTATACAACCAGGGTTATGACTCACTTGAGCACGTGGAAATAGCCACACCCTTTGCTCGAAGACTTGATGGAAACACTTCTGATGGCATTGCCCATGGAACAGGTCCCCAGGAAGCACCAAAAGCAAGCATGTAGAAGAGCAGGAAAGCAACGCTCGTCCAACCCTCTGCCTTGTGACTTGGCCAGTTGTCTGAGAACTTTCCAACAAGAGCAGCAATGATAACATGAGCAACAAGCATGAGGACGCTGCCTAGGAGTAAGATGGACCTGCGGCCAAACCGATCGAGTGTCCAAAGACTCGTCAAGACGCCGATCAACTGCGTGACGTTGAGAACACCCGACATGGTGAGTTGCATGTTAAAGTCGAGACCCATAGTGCCGAAAAGCGTAGGCGAGTAGTAGATCAAGGCGTTAATTCCAACAAACTGCTGGAAAAACATGATTCCAGCACCGACAAGGGTACGGCGCCAACAGCCTGGCTTAAGACAATCTGTCCAGCTCACAAACTCGAGACGCATTTTTCCTGAAATATCGGTACGTTGTGTGAGCTGGGGATGTCGTTCTTTGAGGATACCAGTCTGGAATCGTGCCTCGGCAATGATTTCCATCCATTCTCGTTGGACTCGAGGATCTGTCGCAGGGAGAGCTCGCAATTTAGCGAGATTAACCAGAGCTTCGTCCTCTCTGTCTTTGGAGGCTAGCCATCTTGGTGAATACGGGAGGAAAATTGCTCCAAAGCCAAGGACGAGACCAGGAAGGATCTGCAGGAGGAAAGGAAGCTGCCAGGACCAATGACTGGAGATGTATCGAGTACCGTAGGTGATGTAAAAGGCGATGACAATTCCAGCAACAATCGATAGTTCTTCGAAAACGAGCAGTGCACCGCGGATCTCTGGGGGAGAAATCTCAGAGATGTATAAGGGAACAACCATTGAGAGCCTACAAAGTTAGCTAGGTCAATCGTGATTCACTTCACGTACTGTCCAATGCCGATGCCACCGATGAATCGACCAACAACCAACATGGCGTAGTTAACTGCAGAGGTTTGCAGAGCCGAGCCAATTGTAAATACCACGACGGAAACCATGATAGAACGCTTCCTGGAGATCCAATCGGCAATCCAGCCTTGATTTATGGCTCCAATAAACGCCCCAAGAGTAATCATGGCAGTCATGAGTCCTTTTTTGAATCCAGCACCGGGTGCGTCATCAGAAACCTCTGGGAATCGATCGAGAAAGTGATCCATGACCAGTGTAACGCTAATCACACCTTGGTCGTATCCGAAAAGAAGACCACCAAGGGCTGAAAAGGCAGCACAAAGGGCCACATAGTGAGAGTTGAAGAGACCACGGAAGCCTACAGAGTTAGTCATTGAAACACACATGATCGATAAACGTACCTGATGGCCCATATGGCTCGACTGTCAAGCTCAAACCAACATTTTCCTCAGTGTCGACGCCATAGTCAAGATCATCCTTGACTTTTTCGAGTTTCTTAGGCATGGTAACAAATAATAGTAGATGAATATGAATGATTTGGGACGCGTCCCTTAAGCAGCCTTTATAGTTTATCCCGCATAACGGCGTCAACAAGGTTTCACCATAGTACCCGCACAACGACCAATTGATACGATGCGATTACTTGTTTCTCCACGTCTTCATGGCGGGGAAAATCTGGGGTCTGGGGTATGGTTGGAGTGCATGAGTCAGGTTCCATGAAATGATCTGCTTTTTTGTCTAGTCACGTTAGTTGGAGAAGACGGGACTGATTTCCGTCGGTAGATACACGTTGAAACATGGATTCGGGCCTTTTTTCCTATGACGCCGTCATACGACAAGTGGGAGTATCGGGATTATCTGTCCGATGACTACGGGACAAACCCCGACGCCTCCACTAGTTCTTACCTTATATGCGGAGAGAATACCGTTAGAGTGTTAGATTTGGGCTCGCGGTAACTGAAATTGAGGTTGCTTTTTCGTTGATCTTTATCATATCCTTAACGGCTTCTCATGCTTTGGTAACCAAGCTCACTCGCGTACAAAGACGACTCCTAGTCTATGTTTCAAGACAGGTCACTAATAAACATTACGCCAGTATCCTTATGAATATATAAACCTCAATCCGCCACAAGGTAATACGCAGCGTGTTATAAAACTCCCCGAAGAGAGCCACATTCCCAAAACCTTTATGCTCTTGGGCAAATTAATACTGGCCTAGGCCAGAAGGTTGCACCGGAGAGAACCCCAATCAACCAAGCCTAAGTCTAGTGCCAAGCGCTTCCCTTTCAACAATTTCACGTACTTTGGCTCTCTTTCTAAAGTTCTCTCATCTTTTGATCACTAATCATGCACTGTCGGCATTGTATCCGACAATATTGCAGCCCAACGTCCCGTGGCATGTTGGGGTAAGGCGTGAGGTAGTAATTGCAACGATCAGGGATTTTCAGCGTCGGATCCGCATGAGAATACGGTAGATCTACATGTCGAGGGCCGTTTCGGGCGACCTTGCTATGGACAGGGATGGATACGTTAACCGCGGTAGTTTCAACGGCTTTTGGACTGCGGGTAATGTGTTTGCCTACTCAACTTTACATACATGTAGTGACCTGTCACGCGGGTCGAGAAATAAACGAGACACCAGAACATCAAGAGGGTTAGTTATCTAGCTCCTCTTAAGGATAAGAATTAGCTGAAATAGATCATAATAAAGGTAAAGCTTTAGATCTTCTTTCTCCATTCTTACTCTTCTTTACTTATTGCCTTTAAGGGAGGATAAGCCAAAGGTTTATACTAAGGTTTTCTTCGATCCCGGTAGCCTACATTCTTTTGGATTATTCAAGTTTCCTCCTTTTTGGGCCTATAATGGCCTACCTGTTTACGACGAGAGGTCCGGATTCTTCATACATAGTGGATATGCCACATTGTGATTATGCCAACCATCATGTGATTGTTGTGATTGATAACAACGGGGTCCAATCAGGGGCCCTGGACGCCAGTCATGATAATAAGTGTTCTGACACATGCCAAGCATGTGGGGGATGCCTGGAATCTTCTGACGATGTAATCCTTGGATAGAAACCACCATCCATAACTTGAGACCAGTAATAACGCGAGTCAGATAGAAACCATTAAGCATTTCACAGACATGGCTATATCATATATGCGCTCAACTCGGTTAGGAATAAAAAACTCATTACTCGCGCATATGTAGCCAACTCTTGTTCATTCTCTGATGCCCGTCCGAAACCCATCTGGCATACCAGCATCACAAATCCATATTCACTCGATCCTTGGTGTTTTCCCCGTCCCAAAATCCTCCTCCTGATCCCAAGAACCTCGCCCGTCAGCCTCGGACGATTGACTCCATGATTCATGCGTATCTTGCGATCCTGGCATTGTTTCATCCAGCCCACGACTTGGTCCCAAGATTGTAAACATTATTATTTCCGTCTTTTGAATCACCTTGCCCCCAAACTCAGCTGCCACCATCCACTTTAGTCGATGAGAGCGACGAATGTTGTAAGTCACAAAACTCGGTGTGAAAGGGGCAGGTCCTTGATGCTGGGGACAAACGTTATAATACCGACCCAGTCGCAGATCAATCAGGTCTCCAATATCGATGAATGAGCCATCTTCCATACACGGAATGTATACATCCTGTCCTCGAATGGAAATCTGGTTCATAATGTCAAGATCCATCTCGGATTCCTCCTCCATCGTGTGAGAACCTTGGCAAATGACCTCGGTAGTAGCAATGATCTGGATCGATATCCACTTCAGTTTGATCTTCGGGGGGTTGTTTCTGATCTCGTCACTTGTAGAATCCCGGTTCACGATAGCCCGAAGTCGAACGGGGGTCGGAGTAGGGTCATTGATCTGAATTACCTCTGGCATATCCACCTGCAAGTTGAACCCAAATCTTGGTACACTAGTGACCCCCATGGCTTGCTTTACGATCTGAGGCAACGAAAGCTTGGTTTCTTCCATCCCGGGAATAAGACGATAGGACATGAAAGAATAGAAGTAGCTCTGCATATGGAGTCTAGAGCCCACGAGAGGACTGCGGTTTGTTACCGTGATAGGGAGTTTTGCAAGCCAGCTCTCCTTACGGGTCTCATCTTTGCTCCGTAGACTGGCTCTAACAAAGTATTCGACATATGCTTCAGTCCGTTCACCGCCGAAGAGTGTGAAAGATGAGGGCAAAGGCTTGTTTGTCGCCTCGAGCGACAGGTAACTCTCACTTTTGTCCCCATCCTTGAAATCTGCTGGATCGACGTACTTGGGGATTGTGATAGCAAAACGCCAGGATCTTTCATCACCGTGGGCAATATGAAGTGGCCCTTGATGGAGTTTCTGTTTGGCATGTTGGGGTATCAAGTTGAACAAACCATGATATCTCGAGAGACCGGTTTCGCAGATGATAGTCACTGTGGATACTGTCTTACCGATCAATTGAATTGATAACGAGGAAATCTGAGTCACAAGATGTTCCCTGCGGAAGACGTATCCAACGATTGTGTCCCCAGGGGCGTACTCAGTCTGGTCACCTTCAAGGCGAATCCCCAACTCTGTGTTTGATAGGGCGCGTGTCGGTGGCATGGCTGTCAGTTGCACTGTTTCGTTTATCGTTCTTTTCCAGACAGTGACGGGAGGTTGACGAGCATTAATAAGTTTAGCGAACAAGCGTGCTCAGCATGGCCCTTCTGTTCTCGCACGCACAGCGTAGGGTCTTGACCATTTTGGCGCTTTTGATGCTGGTCTTTCAGATGATTTTAGACGCCTTTGTTCAAACACTTTAGCAGGAAGCCATGAGAACAAAGGAGGAGCAAAAGCTTCTAAGAAATTAATAACAAGAGTCACTTGCCAACAATGATTATGATCCAAGCCACAGCTGATCTAGACCGACCAGGGCACCCTAGTTCAACAGTAACATGCGACCCGCATATGCAATGGAGTCAGCCTAAGATTATGTCTTTGCTGACACTCCTCATTCTTTCACCTCCACTGCTCCAGCAAGACGCACTGCAATACAGCTTTCATTCTATTACCATGTCAAACTCAAACTCATGTCTCAAGACTGAAGTCGCCAAGCTCACCAAATTATCCAACGTTCTAGGCGGCCTTCCTCCTCTCATGCGAGGCCTTCCTGTATTGGTCATCCTAGCTGGAGAAGCTGTCGCCAAAGCTACTGACAGTCGAAATCTCATCGAAGAACGAATGCTGGGAACAAATGAAGTGGTTTCGCTACAAGGTCCAACACAAACGCTCAGTACAACAAACAAAGAATGGGCAAGGCCAGGTGTGAAGGGGATGTGCCAACGGTGTGGCGGAACAAAGCCGATGCCCAGAGGCTTCCGTGCCTTGTGGACGCCCAGGATTGGTCCTGACAATAGATCCATGACAAAGAAAGGCAACGCATGGGATTGATTTAGGGGTATAGTTTCTAAGCGTGTCTACACTCTACTCAGCAATGTATGTTAGGAATTCTTCAATACAGAACTTGATTTGAAGCCTCAAGGAGTTCCCAATGGGGTTTCTAATGTGACTACCGACCAAAGACACCATTAGGATCTGCCCGTGATACGAAATACGGAATACGGAATACGTGGCCAATCACAGGCTGGAACGCGGTTGCAAAATGAAGGACGCGACGTGTCGGCGTTTCTTTCAGCCACAAAGTCTTGGCATTCACTGGCTCATGTGGATAAGGGTATGAATCAAAGAGAGATATGCATCTTTTGAGATGAGCCACAATAGCAGCCCCTGAATGCCGGCCAAGAAACAGATGCATCAAGTGTTGCCCGATTGCAAGAATTCAGCCTGGCTCAAACCCCTCTTTCAGTTGAAGATAGCGACGTTGTCTTTCATTGTGCTATCCATTGTTCTTTGATTATTTCCCTTTCATGGCCAACATTCCTTTACTGACCCAACCAGGATGGATTCTACATCGTAATGAGAGCTGGTTAGGTCTTTCAAATTCGTCTCTTCAAAGAAATTTGGAAAGCTTGCTTTTTGTATCAAGACCTCAAGAAGTCCAACTATCCATCTTAAAATCGACCTTTGTTTGAAGCGCCCTTTGATACCATCTAGCAATTGACCCCGAATGCATGTCATAGCTACCCTACACCACCCACCAGACAAGCGAAACGGTAAAAAAAAGTAAAGCTGAAAGAGAAATGGGGCCACCCGCCTTGGCGTCATGCTCAGCTGCCATGCACCCACATCGGGCATTAACAGCTGACCGCACGTAGAAGCCACCTTCTAGAAGAAAATAGCGCATGATGCCATTACTAACCTACGGGAATCACGTCGGGATCTCAAATAGGAGCCTGCTGTGGTCCGGCAGTTTGTATCATTCCTGGGGTATCAAGTAAAAAGAATTCAGTTTTCATTACACTTGGAATCTCGAATCCTGGATATATCCGTTTTCAACGTTAGACATTCTCCAGAAGCGATGAATCGAGTCGAAGATGCGTCTCCCCGCAGTCAACCAGATCTTGGGGAAGAGTAGGATCTTCCATGTATTGAGGTGAAATATGAACAGACGCCAAACCGGCAGAGCGAATTCCATGGCCATATAGCCTAATCTGACAGACCGCCCCACCATCTGCCAGCGGCAAGGTAAAATCTCCGAGCTTCAGCTTCACTTTTCTCCGGCTCGGTCAAGAACTGGCATGTTTGACATCCAACACGGTTGACCGGTTATACTCAGCGCGGTTCGAAGTCGGCATCACTCCGTGGGAGACCGGTCGTCCCCGTGTCTGATGATTGAGGCACAAATGCAGGGACCTTCATGTTGTGGGTATTTATGGGGATCATCTTGTCAACAGCCAAGAAAGGGGAAGTTTTTAGTCATAGTAATACTCGGACCGCTTCTCCCCACAAATCTCGGACAGAGGCGAGAGGAAGGTATTTTGAAGGGGTAATAAATAGGTTTTGTAGGGGTAATGAAATAGTTTTGAAGGGGTAATAAATATGTAATGGGTTGGAAAAGCGCGCAATCAAATTCGCAATCAGAAGAACATGGTAGGCCAAGATATACCCCGTATATCGAAAGATGATGACACGTTACAGAGACGAGGCTTTATGTCTCAAGACATGAATGCGGTTCAATCAGGCTCAAGACGATGCAGCTAAATCGGTGGCGTTCATGAGGCTGATTCAATACCCGACAGTCCGGCACTGGGACTGTGACGTCAATCGGCGAGGCCGATGGCACAGGTAATGCAGAGCCGCTAACCGCCTCACGTTGGTCGCGAAATTGCCTGCCAAGAAATGCCGGGGCGAGTGAAACGAACAAGTGGAGTGAGGACACGCGCTTCTCATAACCTTCCGACTGGCCCGGATCTCATCCACTTGTGGGTTTTGTTGAAGCATCACGGTATCCAGCATCGCGGTGCAGGGGTTTCCTTTCACCACCACGGCCCGAGTAAGGCGACTCCTCCCGAACAAGAAGCTCCTGATGGATGATGATGCGGAATGGTATCCTTCTGGAACGCCAAGGCAACCCCCATGGGGGCCGTGTCTTGGTAGCGGAGAGCGCGATTCCGCTCCGCCCAGGTCATTGGAGAAATGGACTTTGACACGATTTATCGAGTCTTGACTTGACGATAACCGTGGAGCTGACTTTGCGGATCCTCTACCCCATTTCCCCAATCATTGTAGTGCCGTCATGGCGTCTTGTCAGACCATGGTATGTTGGACAATGCGTAGCTAGATATAAAATCTCAAGTCCGCCTTGAGTTGGTCTTTATCCATCATCCTCTCATCATCTTATACTTATAGACATCACTCTTTACTACAACATGGAATCCAAGGAGATCCACACTATCAAGGGCAACCAGCCTGACTCTGGTTCTGATAGTGAAGCCGTCAAGACTGAGCTGAACCCTCAAGGCTCTCAAGACTTCAAGACTGTTCCTCCCGAGTCTGATGACAATGCCAATATTTACTCCCAGGGAGGCAAGAACTTTCGCACTCTCAAGCGATGGGACACCATCTTTATCCTCTTTGCCAACCAGATCGGTCTCGGTATTCTTTCACTCCCTTCGACCCTCATGACACTGGGAATCGTCCCTGGTCTTATCGCCCTCATCGGAATCGGTGTCCTATCTTGGTACACAGCATACGAGCTTCTACAATACTATCGACTCCACCCACAGGTGGTCAATGTCGTTGAGATGACGAGATTTGTTGGCGGACCCTGGCTTGAAGGAGTTGCTGGCGTCATGATGATGATTCAGGTTATCTTTGTTGCTGCTTCAGCCATTGTCACGCTCTCTATCGCACTCAACACCATCAGCAGTCATGCCACCTGTACTGTTGTCTTTATCTTTGTGGCTTGTGCGGCTTGCTTCCTCTTGTGCTTGCCTCGCACCACCAAATTCGTCTCGAACCTGGGAGTTCCCAACGCTGTCAGTGTTTTGGCCGCTTCTATCCTGGTCATGATCAGCCTGGGTATCAAGGGCCCTCGACAGGTTGACTCAATCGACGACTGGCACAGGGATATCGTGGTTATCGGACACCCAAGCTTCCGAGATGGTCTCAATGCTTGTCTCAAGATTGTCTTTGCTTATGCCGCCAACCTTTCATTCGTCGGTTACATGGCTGAAATGAAGGATCCCATCAAGGACTTCAAGTTCTGTCTCGCATTCCTCGAGGGTAGCTGCATCACTTTGTACTCTGCCTTTGCCATCATCTTTTACTGTCTTGGTGCCGAGTATACTACCTCTCCTATCCTTGGTGCCACCTCTAGTACCCCTGCTAAGGCCGCCTACGGTGTGGTTCTCCCTGCCATCTACTCGACTGGTCTGGCTTATGGTCACATTGGTGCCAAATACATCTTTGTCAACGTCATGAGATGGATGGGCGCAGTTCACGAGGTCACTTCCGATACTGTCAGGTCCTGGTCTGTCTGGCTTGCGTCTGTTGTTGGCTTCTGGATCATTGTCTTTATCCTGTCCAACGCCATCCCAATTTTCGATTCTATCCTTTCAATTACCTCGGCAACTACTATTTCTTGGTTCACCTACGGTTTCAGTGCCGTGTTTTGGTTCCACATGAACTGGAACAACCTTTTCCGCGACTGGAAGAAGATCTGTCTTACCATTCTCAACGCCTTCCTTATCATTATCTCGCTCTTTCTGAACGCAGCTGGACTGTGGGCCTCTATTACGGAGCTTTTGGACCTTTTCAATGCCGATGACAGCTCGATCCGGGGTGTGTTTTCTTGTGGTAGCAACGCTCAGTTTTAGATTTTGGTCATTTTCAGCAAGTTGATGTATCTAGATTGTTAGGGTAGTAGAGTTTCATTGGTTTACATCTCACGAAGTGATGCTTATGGCGGCGTTCCCGAGTGTTCGTATTGGGTGTGGCAACGCCAAGCATTCAGAATCCCTGTTCGAAACAATGCCCGGAGTGTCCGGGGCAGGGTCTTTCTTTGAAGCCGGCAGCGCCCCGATAACTTACCTTGGGGTCCCCAGTTGTCCTGGTCTGTTGCCTGCGTGGTTTTGCCCAATTCCGTAACCTGATAAACCTCATTTCCGATTGTGTCCCATATTACATCCATTAAGTCGCCTCTCGTTGTTGAGCACTGTGCCCCCGAGCCTCGGCAGCCCAGATCATAGGAAAATCTTCCCTTGGCATTCATTCGCCACAAAAGCTGCTTGAAGCATGCTCGAATTAGATAGAAGCAGCCGAATCAGCCAATAGTATGTCACGAAAAACTAATGTTGTCTGGCGAACAGTGCCTGCAGTCGCTAAATTTATGGCTTCTGCGCTAACAAAAGCCCGTAATTGCCGTCGCTGAATTGGGATCGATTGTGCGGGCGGTCATCTAATAAGCCTTCGTCCGTGAACTAAAAGCTGACGAAACACAGTATTGAGCCATACAGAGCCAATGATGCAAATATCCTCGTTCAAAAGTGTAGGCTGTTGCAAATCCGAGTGTTCTATATAAATCAAGATTCTCCGACTCATTTCTTCATCTCACCACTGCTTCCCACCACTGCTTCTCACCAACCACCAAAATGGCTTCTCAATTCTACGTCCCAGTTTCGCTTGACCACACTGCGCTTCTCCTCTCAGATGTGCAGACCCAAATTCTTGGTCGTTTCTCTCCAGCTGATCAAGCCGCCTACCTTGAGAATGTCCAAAAGATTCTCGCCTTTTTCCGATCAGAAATCAAATCTCGAAGGGCCCAGCCAAACTCGGGCCTCTACGATGGTGTCCCAATGATCATTCACCATACCCTACCATTCAATATCAACTCGAACGCCTTTGTGTCCCCCTACAACAAGCTAGCAAAGTGGGTTGCGAAACTTGAAGCCAGTGGTGCATTCACCAATGCCCCTTCGGACCCGAATCATCCGCACTATGCTGTTCCTGAAGCCCTCGTTCCTGAAGAAGGCTGGGGTGGCAAGGATGAAATTGTCTTGGGAAAGCTGCAGCCCAACTGTTTCGGTTCATCTGATCTGATTGCATATCTGCGAGCTCGTGGCACCAAACATATTGTCTTGGTTGGACTTACGACCATGGGGAGCATCTTGGGAAGCGCGAGGGCTGGCGCGGATCTAGACTATCACATTATTTGTGTGGAAGAAGGAATCATTGATGATGAACCCGAAGTTCATGAATTTCTCATGAAGAGAGTTCTGCCAAAATTTGTGGATGTTGTCAAGATGGAGCATGTGTTAGCCCTTAGTGAAGCCTAGGTCTTGCTGTCTTTGAGTTGAATTGATTTCTGCCGCTTTCGATACTTTTCTCCGATGTCACTAGGGATCTAAAACAAGTCTCACTCAACCCACACCAGCCAAACATCAACCAATAAGGCATTTGAACCTGCGCCCTATGGTCGACATCCGAGACCCACCAGGATAATTGCGCCCTGTCGTTGACAGTAACAGATGCTATAAAGCACTGTGTCCAGAGCATAACCTCGCTCAATATGATCTTCTAGCTCAGTTAATCCATCAAGGGCCGGGCATCAACTATAATAAAGAACACATTGTCAACACATCATAGCATCATATCCCAATGCTAACGCAGTGGCCTTTCTCGCTCAATACACTCAGCTACAATTCAAGCCGCCAAAATGACCTCCCTTCACCCCTCATCTGAAATAATCATACGAACCCATCGACCAGGAGATATGGGTCTTATAACTCACCGACATGGCATCCTCTACTCCAAAGAATACGGATTTGATCAGCGGTTCGAAGCATTGATCGCCAGAATTACAGCAGACTTTATCGACAATTTGCAACCAAACTTGGAACGATGCTGGATTGCCGAAAAAGATGACGAGTTTCTTGGATGCATCATGTTGGTTCACGACAAGCAGCCAGGTGTTGCCAAACTCCGACTTTTGCTGGTGGAAGAAAAGGCCAGAGGGCTGGGTGTGGGGAGCAGCTTAATACAGCAGTGTATTACTTTTGCCAAAGAGGCTGGGTACACGCGCATCAATCTCTGGACGCAAAGCATGCTGGAGGGCGCTCGTCGATTGTACTCGAAGGCAGGATTCAAGCTTGTTGAAAAGGAAGACCACGATTCATGGGGTGTAAAGATGACGGGAGAGATGTGGCAAATGGACTTGACTAATTGAAGACGTTGAATTTCCTAGGCTATTACGCGAGAAGAGTGTTTAGAACAAGAGGAAACAATACGAACCACTGGATTAAGCAGGCATTCGTTCTCAATCACGTGTGCATTTGATGTTGAGGCCCAGGCCACAGGAAGAGTCCACTGTAACTTAGCGGCCAAATGCCCTGTGTCCACTGTAAAATCAGTGGGTGAAAGCGCGCCGTGCGGTCGAAATAGAGATAACCGCGGTCGGCAAGCGACGCGCACGATTGGCTTTCTAAGCGTCCGGCCCCACCTTCCAGAATGAGAATGTCCGTAAATGGAAAGTTTTCCCTTGATGGCTGGACAAGTATGACACGGCAAATTCTCTTCTTTTCAGAGGGAACGGCCTGTAGAGCATCGAGGCTCTTGAGTGGCCTGTAACCTTTTGGTTCCTGACACCCCACTACCGGCGAGCGAGAAGCGGGAAGATGGCTATTTCGTAACCCTACACATTGGATCTGGGTTCTCTTTGTGATTGAAGTACCATGGAGAATATGCTAAATTTATTTGGCCTTAGGTAGTCCCGCGGGACTGCACGGGCTGTTCGGATTTTTGGGCTTTGGTGTGACTAGTGGTGGCTGACTCGAATTGGGGCTCGGATGAGCAGATACCCTGAAGCTTTTGTGGCAGATACAGCCTCAAGTTCTCGTTTGTTCGAGGTCTCAGGTTAAGAAATGGAAGAACAGGAAGAAGTCTTTGCTAGTAGCAGTATTTCCATTGCTCGATCATTAGTATAGAGATTTATATATCGAGACAACACAGTCATAAATCCGTTTATCTTCCACATTATCCTGACCACTACCTCAGGTTATAGTGCCACTGAGAGATCCGAATTCCAATATAAACAAACACTGTACTTGCTGCGAGACCCGCTAAATGGCGACCTAGCGAAGGAAGCTTCAACTACAAATTGAATCCAATTGCAAAGGAATTTTAATCAGTCAGCAAGCCAAACCGAGCCCAAGTGCTACAATCGCAGACGCCACTGCAACGTCGCGTCATCTACCGGATTTGAGACATGCCATGCTTGATAGTTATGGGTACACCAAACGACAGCTGATGTGTTTCAAATAGTCATGATTCATCTGTAATATACGACTGGGAATAGAGAAGCCACAGAAGTTCAATTTCACTTGAGCAATGCTGCAGCCTGTAGGCAGTCATCTGGTGGAATCGGCTCCAAAATGTGGAGTCAGCACCTTGTAACTACAGTCCCTAATCACAACATGACGGATAACAAGTTCCATGAGCCGAGCACGATGCTAATAGACGGCATAACTCTGAACACGTAGATTATGACGATCCACGTCGACCTACCGAGACCTCACCGCTTTGTCGAGACTTGAAAACACAGCAGATCCACCAGTGTGGACTGGATGAGACTGGATGAAACCTGAGATGTGATAGAAAATACAGCGGCAAACCCGATATGCACAGTAGAACCGCATCTATAGCAACAACTGGTTCGCAGTTTTGAGACTTGCGTTGATGTTAATATTGTGGGCTACAAATACAGACGACCAAAGACTGAGGCCATCGTGGTTCCGAGCCTGCTGCCTGGATTACCTTAAGAGGTGCTCCGTACTCCGTTAACAGACGGAACTCAAGAAGCTGACCCACGCTTCACCGAGGATCATCTCCAAGTAAGGAAAATGGCTGTCACTATTGCAGTGCGTTTTCAGCTACTGGCTCCCAAGCAATAGTCCACGGGGCCTCAACAAGCGTCACGCCTAGGGCTTGTCGCCAAGTTTGGCGTGGCGCTCATGCCACGTACTAAACAACAAGGCATAGGTCAAGCTGTGATCAAAGTGGCTTGAATACCCTGCTCAAAGTGAAGATCCCTGAGTTCTAAATACTTGCATCCGCGCATTCTCCGGATACGAGATTACTGGTTCTCATGCGTCTCAGGAGTTGCCGACTTGAAGCCGATTCCGTAGGTCAATGATTGTCCATGAATTGTGGGGAAAGAGAACTTTTCAGCCAGCAGGCCGTATGATACTCCAGTTGCGCCTGGCTTGATTCTGCATCTCCAAGGGTTCTTGGCTACCAGCCTACCTCTCCTCAACATGGCCCTTAAGTCAAGGATCTGATCAGATGGTTGAGCTTTCATGCAATGACAATCTCTTCTTCTCCACAATATCGCTTGGCTTACCATTTCAAGGCTCTGCAGCTGTATGTAAGCTTCAAGAATGCATCAACCAAGGAATTATTTTCTCGTCAAGACTTGAATGCAACGCAATCGATCAAGGCCACTCACAACAAGCACCATCCCCGGACCGTCGGCATCACGAGTCAGTGCCTACTGTGATCGACATTGCAGCGGCAACCAACTTAGATCCTAGGCACGCGCGGCTGTTTTCAAGGAGCCTTGCAAGTGGGTCTCGTATGTTTGTGAAATGAAATGTGCAGTCTCCTGCATGATATGTCCTGCAGGCCACGCGGTATTAGCCTATGATATCGTGCAGGGGCAAAGTGAGGCGACTCCAACTCTTCATTGACGAGGTGGCTGACAAGACCCTTCTTACACATCATGTGAGCCCACTTTCTTGAATCCACTCATCCAGGGCCTATCCCTTGTTTCTCAGCTTGCCGCTGCCATTTTCATGTATTTGACAGGGAATTCTACAACTAGCCGCTGGGTACTACACAGATATGAATCGATGACGAGAAGTGGTTCTGCGGAGCTAAGGGACGGGCCGTTTACTCCGGGGATCAATGTTGTGCTAGTCAAGCCTCCCCCAGACTATTGAGTAGGTGCACATACTCTTTGGGGTTTTGGGATGGCTATCATCCTATGTTTTGCTCGATAGGCTCCGAAGTTTATTCGTCTGCGTAAGGATTTGCCAGTCCAAGATGCCAAGAATCCGACATGCATCTGACCGGTTTTGCTGCGCCCATTCATTACCAACATCAACTACCGACCGGATCTCGGGCGATCTGCATTGTTTGTGGGTCTTAACTGAAGACTGCAAATGCCTTGATCTGCTGGTAAAACATCTCCAATAGGAGGCTGGAAGGACTTTGTGAGCTCTCATGTTGGATAGTGGGCTGGAGTCAAGGATGATCAAGGTTATCGAGACTGTGAAGATGAATGCGCTTGCGGCGGGAGACGATTGAAACCCCCTACTATAAAGAGGCTTCGTCTCCTCATTCAACTCACTCATCATCAGCATCCAGCATCTCCATTCAGTTTAACCACTCCACCACTTCAAACACTCAAAAACCTCAACTCAGCCTTCAAAATGAAGTTCGCCACTGTCGCCTCCGTCTTCGCCATGGCCGCTACTGCCATTGCCGCTCCCACTAAGGTTGAGGCTCGCGGCGGCGGCTCTACTGGCTCCTGCAACGCCAACGCCCAGCAGGTCTGCTGTAACGGTATCCTCAGCTGCGCTGTCCAGGTTCTCGGCAAGAACTGCGATGGCAGCGCCTACTGCTGTCAAACCTCTGCCCCTGTTGTAAGTTTCCCTCTGAAGCGTTTGAATCTTTCTGACTCTTCAGGGTACTCTCATCAACGTTGCCCTCCTCAACTGTGTCGACATTCTGTAAGGATGACAGCATCTTGGTAATGGTCGGTGGACGGAAGGTAGAGGTGGAAAGGATCAGCCTGTAATGGAGATGTAACTGGTACCCAATAATCACTCCGTTATGCCAACGAGCCAGATGACGGTCCTGTGCTGAAAGCCGTGTTTTCTGCTTCAAACATAATCGTATGAGATAGGGACGCTTCTGAGACGAGCAACGCCCTCATCAGTGCCATATGGCAAGAGCTCCATTTCGGTGATTCTTGAAGTCCCTGCTTAATAAGGTGACACATGCGGCTGAAATTCTTCCCAATGAAATGGTTGTAGGATGCAGTACTGCACCTAACATCATGTGAGACATGCTGATAAATTAGCTGATTCATCCTAAAGTAACAAGTCCCCATTGTAAAACCCATTGAGATCATATCCGTGCTCAAACAAATCATTCCAAGCAATATCAATACTGGGCGTAGGATATTCTGGTCCTGGAGGGTTTTGACATTTGACACCAAACCAAGACATGAATTCTGTGTCAATGTCGCTCTCGGCAGATGATGTGGTGTCAAACACAGCGAGAGTTGCATTTCCTAGTCTTCGGATGACCTGAATGCTTCTCTCGCCAACTATTCGACCATGAGAGATCTTGGACAAGAGTCCAACACATGATTCAATGTTGGACTCGACGACCTCTTTGGTAAGTTCGTGGCGTACCGCAGCGCTGGCTCTTATCGAGTAGAGCATGGTAACAGCGGCCATAAACAGCGAATCAAGTGCCACAAACGTGTAGATGATCTTGTTTTTGGCATATAATGCGTTGTAGCAACTGATCAGACTGATGGAAGAGTCTGCACAGAGCCGGATAGCATCGGCGCTGCTGACAGGAGAGGCGTGTGAAGGTCGATACACATTGATGACAGCCTGGTGGTATGCGATTTGAAACCATTCCGATGTCTGATACATTGAGATTGGTGCAAGATATCGCGGTGCTGATAATAGCCACGTATTGAGGAGTGCATAGTGTTGCTGTCGGATAGAATCCAAGTTGGAACTCTCGATATTAACTCCGGCTGCAGAATGAAGTGCTCTGTAGATATTGGCGTTGATTCGTCTCAATTCGATAATGTGACGGAAAGCAGACATGTCTGTAACGTCTGGACAAACGTTTGGGACTGCTTGCTCCGCTGGTCCAGAGAGCTTCTCGTCTGATAGTAAGAGAGGGAGGGATATGGTGATGTCGGCGTCTTGAAGGCCGATTGGTCTGCCCAGGGAGATTGATATGCTTCGATCTATCGTGTAAAGACTCCAGAACAGCCTCTTACACATTTCCGCTTCCAGGAGAGACTTGCCAGCCAGGGCCTCTCGTCGATGCAGATCAATGCCGACTGCAAGCCGCAAAGCCAGGCCAACAGCTTGCCACAGATTGACAGATTGAGGCTCATTGCTGCCAAAGATACAGAGTAACAAGAGGCACTGAATACAGTCAATGTCATCAGCTGCTAGGACGTTGTCCAGCTCGCGCACTGTATCCTTGAAGAATCCTTGAAAAGACACGGATGGGCTACAGCCTGTCCTGGCCTTTTCTGAAGCCCCAATTGCAAGAACAATGTTGACTTGAAAGGCCGAAAGCTTGCTCCTGGGATGACCGCTAACAAACGGTAGGTAATGCTGCTCCATAAAGGTTGGCCGGTGGAGGACAGGAAATTGAGGCCATCTCCGATCGAAAAACACATCAACCAAGCTTGGGCCATCATCTTGAAGAGAAAATGAAGCCGGATTGACAGTTGGGGCATCGCTCGCTGATAATCCATTCCATAGTTGCCAGGGACTGCTCATAAAGCCGACCTCTGGGCTATGAGCGTTTGATCCTCGAAACGTCGGGAGAAGCATGCGGCCTCGGTAGAACTTTTCCAAGCTGCCTGCTCCGTCGGCAGATTCGCCAATTGGCTGTCGGAGATCATGAGAACTAGCCCTATCCCTGTGCAGGGCCAGTTGGGATTGCAGCTCCCTCACGCGACCTTTGAGGCTTTCTACCTGGCTCCTGAGGTGATCGCACTCGCAATCTCTATCCACTTTGATCACCAGGCGGTCTGACGGGACGCATGGGACTGCGGCTGCGGCGCATGACCCGCAGATCGGAAGTTTTCCGTCGCACTTGATGGTAAGCAGTGGCACATCAATGGACGAGGTTCATACCTTTTGCTTTCTTCGGCGACATCTCTGACAGGCAGCAGAGATTCTCTTGAGCCCGCGACGGGAAGACGGCGAGTCGGCAGCTTCAAAACCGGCTGGAGCCGACTCAATTATCGGAGGAAGGACTACGTCATTCTCGAAAGACATTCTTGTGAGGCCTGTCGCGCGAGGGTTCAACATTGTCAGGAGAGATGAAGTGAAGGTGCTGATCGGATAAGTCCGAAGCTCCGCATCAAAAGCGATTCATGGTGACGTAGTTCGGAATAAGCCGATCGCTAAATCCGCGCACAAACTTGGCTCAATCACCAACCATCACAATGAGCCTCAAAGCGTCTATCAAGCGGCTGAGCGTCTTTACGTCTTGCGATGTATGTCAAAGTCTTTATACAGGACGCAATTAACACTTCTAGATCGGAGATGCGCTGGTAAAACTCAAGTATCCCTACGGAGGATTCCTCGATGGCATCCACATGTGGTCCCCCGCACACCGCTCTGGGCCACACAGGACCATTGGGCAAGCCATCACGGTCAAGATGGTGACTATGAGCGATACCGATGCTCCAAAGCCTGAGAAACACTTTGCCGACTGCAATGAACCTGGAAAGATCATGTATATCCAGCAACCCAAGGGACTTTACTCTGCCTGTTGGGGTGGCCTGATGTCGACCCGAGCGAGCGCGTTGCGGGCTGGCGGAGCAGTTGTAGATGGACGCATTCGCGATATTAATGAGCATCGCGAGCTGGGATTTCCAGTAAGTCTCTTGTCGCTCACAAGTTCTAAGCTTATTTCAGGTTTTTGCACGAGAAACCTCGACGTTGGGGTCCAATACCTTTACTCGGGCGTCCGAAATCAACGTTCCACTCCAGTTCAAGGACGATCTATGGATTAATCCCGGGGATGTACTTGTCGGAGATGCTGACGGAGTTGTCGTGGTGCCCCCATCTTTGATGGATCAAGTCATTGAGCTTTGCAAGGAACGTGCCGGGATGGATGCTCACACCTTGGAGGCGTTGCAGCAAGGAGAGGGCATTGGAGACGCGATCAAGAAGTACCGAAAGTGATTAGCTGTAGCATGTTCGTTGATCACAAGTCAGTTGGCTGGTATTTGACTCCGAGGTAAAAGCTTGAATTGACAGGGGTAAGCTGTTGCTTTCTACTCCTTCTGGAGCCTTAATTTCATTGCTTAAGACAATAATTTCTCGCGCAGACTTGATTGTAGGATTAAGGAGAAGCTACTATTAACCTAATATTCGAAATAATAGCTGCTTTCCGACTTTCTGGCTATTGGTACGGACCAACCCCTTCAACCCCCTCAAACGTAAAGGTCCCGGGTAGCTACCGCAAAACGCGTCTGACAAATACCGTTCTCGGTTAGACTACTCCAGCTTATAAGAATAGAATTGGAGTCCGCGGCTTCCGATCACTCATCCGTGTCCTTCGACAAGAGGTTTTCTCAAGATCATTGACCATCACTGCAATGTCCTCAAGCGCCAGACAATCATGTCAATTGGCACTGGTGCAGAGGTCTGGTCGGTAAGTAGCCCCCTTGATAATCTACCACGCTCATGAGTTCAGGCTGCCGTCGTCGCCGGATTGAGCGCGGACTTGTTCGTTCACCCCATGGAAACAATCATTACGCGCGTTCAATCCCCACTATATGCCATCCGATACAAATCAAATGGCCGGATCAAACAGAATCTATTTAGAGGTCTCTACCAAGGCTTTGGACCCACTCTACTCACTGGAATACCCTCGTCTGCTGCATTCTTTATCATATACGAAGGCATGAAAAGTGCCATTCAAGAGTCAGGATACCTTCATGTCCCCCCTTGGGCAGTTCATGTGGCCAGCAGTGGTGTGGCTGAGCTTGTAAACTGTGCAATCTCAAACCCTGCAGAAGTTCTGAAGCAGAATGCTCAGATCCAACTGGGAGGACCAAGGAAACCGTGGGGTTGGTATACGGTCCAGGCCATCCGGCATTTTTCAGCTCACCCTGCAAGATTATGGACGGGATACTCTGCGTTGCTGGCCAGTCATCTTCCAGGAACTTGCTTGACATTTGGCATCTACGAACACATCAAAGCACAGATACTGGATAAAATGGGCGAAACGGACCCTCAACTGGCAGCTAGCACGTCGATGCAGGTTCAAGTGAGCACGCTTAGCGCAGGACTGGCTGGTGGCTTTACTTCTTGTTTCCTAGTCCCTATTGATGTCATCAAGACAAGGATGAGACTTACCGCTGGAGGTCATGGTGTTGAGACGTTCGAAAGATCTAGACGGCCCTCTGTCAGTTTTCTCAACATCGCCAAAGAGACCCTACACACAGAGGGTATGCCCGGTTTGTTTCGAGGATTTACCCTTACATGCGTGGCGGCTACAATTGGAAGTGGATTGTATCTCGGCTGCTACGAGGGTGTAAAGCTGTACATTAGGGACATGGGGGAAGTCAACGACTGAATAAGCTGGCGTTGTTATCAACCACTCCTCAAAGAAGGCATCGGCACTATGAGGCTGGTGCCATAGAGATAGTCATGCCTCATGACGCAACTCCTTTCTCAACTCAGTCACTATCCATTCAACAAGCGTCTTGCATCGCGTGTTCTATTCAAAGGCCTGTTTTAGTCAAGTATCAAAGATACCTGCCTCTTAGATGACCTGTCTCTACCCCTTGAGTCACCATAACTCGCCATCCGCTTTGCTAGAAGCTACTACTTTCATAACCCCATCTAGTAGCTGGAGTGCATTGGCTTGCTCAAGACTTCTCAGTCTCTGCCGCCTTGGACTCAAGCTCCAACTGGTGCGAGGTTTTGGTGGAAGCAAACCTCCAAGCTGGGATATGTTGCTCAAAGAGCTCGTCCAACTCATGATAGGTTCGTCCCTTGGTTTCGGGGAACATCAAAACACATGGAATGAGGTAGACCAGAGTGATGCCACCAAAGAACAAGCCAATCTTTTGACCCCATCCAGCCCCTTGGTTCGACAGCATCAGGGGAACCGTGTAGTTCTACAGAAGTTAGATGCGGCCATCATATGTTGGAGATTACTCACAAAGAGAATGCCTGTCATGTACTGAATAGTCACGGCAATAGAGGTCGTCTTGGCTCGCAGACTGGGACTGGAAATCTCAACTAGACTGATCCAACCTTTAAACAGTCAGTATAAGTCAAAGAAAAGCCTGTAAACTCACCGATTGGAGCAAGCGAGTTTGCATATACAAACGCCCAAAGCGAACACAGAGCGACGAGAGCCATGCCAGATGCACTGGTCTGCTTCATGAAGCCAAGTCCACCAACGATAAAGCAAATGGTTGCCATAGCAGCGCCGCCTGCAATGACCAAAGTCCTTCTTCCGACCTTGTCGACGGTATAGAACGAGATCAGAATACCCACAACAAGAACCATTTGCTTAACAATGTTGCCGAGGAAGGGATCGTCAGCACCAGCGAGCTGGAAGAAGTAGGTGGTATATCCAAACATGAGGGGGACGCCAACAATGTTCTGAAAGGTAAAAGGAAGTGTGGAGATGATGGCTCGCTTCAAGTTGGTCTTGCTGGTAAAGAGAGCTTTCCAGTCAGAGTTCTCATCGCCGTACTTTGCCATGGACAATGACTCCACAAACTCGTATCTGAAGACGGAGTATTCGTGGTCAAAGTCATAACCCTCGACGTTTCCTACAAGCTTTCGAAGGGCTTTCTTACCCTCGTCATCTCTCCCCTTAGAAGCATACCAAGCTACCTATGTTAGCAGAGATCGATATACCGTCGAGGCACTTACCAGGGGACTCGGGGAGGTAGAGCATAGGGAATAGCCATAGTCCGGTAAAGACAAACTCGGAGTAAAAGATATGACGGAAAGCCATGTGATCAGTCTCCTCAAGGACCTTGAGAGCCACAGCCAAAAACACCTGACCAAGAGCGAATGAAAGGGAGAAGCTGCCGAGTAGGGCACCACGAAACTGAGGCATGGCAACTTCTGACATGTAAACCATGCAGCTTGTAGACAACATGCCTCCAGCGCAGCCAGCCACAAGTCGAGCAATCAACAGAACCCACCAGTTGGGAGCAACAACTTGGATAACAACAGACTAACAAATCAGCACTGGTCAAAAGATCTGGTTGGAAACCTACCGTAGTGAGGAAAAAGGTAACTCCCCACATGTTAAACTTGCGCCCGAACTTATCGGCAGTGACAGGAGCGATAGTCTGGATCAAAATCGACGTGATAAAGTAACAGGCAGACCAAAGGGAGATATGTTGAGCGTTGAGAGCAGGCTTTCCAGTGTCTGGGTCCTCGACAGTTGCAAAGTACTGAATGAAGCCTTCATTGGCAATGATGCTGCCAATTACCGAATTGGCATAGCCAGCATACCTACCAGGTCAGCATGATTCAACGCTGTAGTGATCAACTTACATTCCCGCCAAGGAAACGCCCAGGCCAGTGATGTAGAGTCTCCAGAACTTCTTGACACATTGAGCGCGGGTCAAGCCAGCAAAAGCTGAAGTGACAGCGGTGGCCTCATGGGCTCCCTTCTCACCGTGCTCCTCCTGGACAACGTCTGGTTGCTCTTTGTTCATGTTGATGCTGGTGCTGATTGAAGGGTCAAAGGTTGATAGTGTGATTCAAGCAGAGATGAGGGCTGTTTATATGCTTCAAAAACTCACAAAAACTCGGAGAGTAGACCGAACAGACCTTGTCTGATGTACGGTTCAAGTTCATCAAAAGAGTCACTTGCCCCGGATCTCCACATGTCGCCACGAGCTGATTGCGGAGATGGCCTAGCGGGTTCTCTCCTCATTCAACAACGTGGGGAATGGGTCAATAGCCCCAGACTAGCTGTCAGTACCCAGGTTAACCTCGCTTCGAGCATGTAGCTTATTGGGGGAACAAGGATTTCACGGGTCCGTTGGTAGGTGTGGGATTCGGAGTAGTGGTCGGCCGGCCATTGCTCCAGAGCTGGTGTGGGACGACCAACCCTTCACGGTTTAGTCTGAGCTAAACTCAAGATTTCTTCACGACTCGTGTTCTAGAGTCAAGGGTACGGACAAACTCCGGATAGGTTTACAGCCTCAATATGTCACGCGGGATGAAGATGATGATGATGGATCAGGCAAGAGGACCAGGGGTAACCATTCGACAAGGATCACGCAATGTTAGAGTGGCGGCAGCAGCATCGGCAACGCATCGGCAATCAAATGACAAAGGCATGAGTGCGATCACGGTGACGGGCGAATTGTGAAACAAGGACACAATCTATTGCTATCATCACTTCGAAGCTCGATTCTGAGCCATGCTGGTCCATCTCTTCCTGAGAACCTGGACTGCACTCTTAGGTCTACGATCTCGAGTGAATACGCCCTTCTTGTTACCATCAACTCTAAAGATGAATGTTGAGGGCGTCTGAAAGTCGGCAAAATTCCACACTTGCTCGCCTACCACGCTCTCCACTCGATCAAACACGCGGTGGGACATCTCGAGAACCCTGCTTTGGTATTCCTCGCTCCAGGGAACGTCCCCGACCGTGTGAAGACCTGCAAGGGTGTCTGCCCCATACTCCGTCATGATGATGGGCTTGCCGTATTTGCCCTCCCACTCCCGTAATTCTTGTTCCAGACCCTCTTCAGCTGCCTCTAAATCTCCAGTATTCAGGTACCAGCCGTAGTAACGGTTTAGACAGATAACATCGGATAGATCGGCGATCAGATCCTTGTGGATACTGGCCTGCTTTTCGTTTGCAAAGCAGACCGGTCGGGTAGGATCCAGCTCGCGGGTTAAGGCCACGAGTGGCTCCATGTACTCCCGTACGCCTGGCTCGCTAGCTGCCGGCTCATTGGCAATGGTCCATAGAACCACAGAAGGGTGATTCTTGTCTCTGGCCACAAGCTCTCGAATGCCTTGTGCATGAGCAGCTTGCGTCTTGTCATTCATCGTATCCGGCGAAAAGGTCGGGATGGGCTTCAGGCCAAAGATTCCAGCGACAATGGTGAGATTGAGACCGACTGCTGCTGTCTCATCAATCACCACAATGCCATGTCTGTCGGCATACTCTAGAACCTCTTCTGCGTAGGGATAGTGAGAGGTGCGGAAAGAATTGGCACCTGTCCAGTTCATCAACTGGAAATCATGAACCATGTGTGTAGGGTCATGTCCTTTGCCGCGGATTGGGGTGTCCTCGTGCTTGCCAAACCCTGTAAAGTAGAATGGCTTGTCGTTGATGAGGAATTGGTTGCCAGACACTTTGACGGACCGGACTCCAACGGCAAGGTCATATGCATCCACTGTCTCACCCTGGGAGACAATTTCAGCACGAAGCTGATAGAGATATGCCGCCCCAGGTTGCCACAGATGAACCGAGTCAACAGTAATGGAGCCCTTGAGGTCTGATGATTGACCAACGGCTTTGCCCTCCTCGTCAAGTAGTGTGATCTTGCAGGTATGCTGACAAAGTGGGATGTTGGTCGCCACCTCAAATTTGACAATCCCCGTGCTCCCCTGAACATCGGTCACCACGGTAATGTCGTTGACAGAGATTTCAGACACACTATACAGCCACACAGATCGTGCGAGCCCTGCATAGTTGAAAAAGTCATGCTGATAATGTTGCTTCCGCTTTCCATTCTCAAGTGTCTCGACACGTCCAGGAGGAATAGTATGCCAGTCGAGCTCATTGTTGACAGCCACGGTGAGGCGAAATTGTTGTCCAGGGGCGACAAGGTCCGTGACGTCAGCCTCAAAGGGTGTGTACCCTCCAATATGCTCAACAAGGAACTGGTCATTGATGTAAACGCGACCTTTGTGAGTTGCCGCGTCGAATCGTAAAACATATTGTTGCCCAGACCAGCTTCGAGGAATGGTTACGTTTCTCTGATAGTAAACCCATCCAACATGGTCCTTTATTTTTGGATCCACGAATATGTCGTTGTAGCTGGCTGGAACCGGTATTTGGATGGTTGGGGGGATCACCTGTTTCCAGGCCTGTTCCGTCTCTAGCTCGATGGATTGAGCAAGGGCAAAGTTCCAGATGCCATCCAGTGAGACAAGCTCCCGGTAGGCATTGGCTTGAGGTTTGAGCATTTTGAGAGATTGATAAAGAATGAAATGATAGAAGACTGGTCACTTGCACTTGATTGAGCGGTGTTGGATATAAAAGCCCATTTGGCCTCGTGTCTAGGGTGGGGTGTGAGTTTGGTGGAGATTATGCGGACCTTTCCTCGGAGACCTGGCCGTTGTGTCATGCTGGTACATGGTAATGTTGACTCGTTGGATGATTCATGTTGGGATTAACATTGGCGATATGTTACTTGTCAGGGGCATGTGTTTTTAACTGATTTCATCCCTTCAACACAAGATTGATTACCCAAGGTAAGGAGGGACATAGTATTGTTCTTTGAAACTCGTTTTTGAAAGTTCTACAATGATTCATGAATGATACCAATTGATCGTAAAACCACATCGCTTCTGTTCTTCGTCCAGCCTTGAGATCGAAAATGACCCCTGCCCCTAATCGGACCTCGGCCCAAGTCTCGGACGGTCACTATCCGAGCTCCGACACTATCACTTCCCCACACTCACCTCGTGATCATCGACCCATGAGAGAGGCACCCAATCAGAGTCAAGTGGAGCAACGTCTGACTGATTCGGTTTGTGGGGATCCAGAGTTGAGAATGAATCGCGCCATGAACCGCAAAACATCGGCGTCCATTTTGATGTGGAAATACCTCATGCCTGACAAGTCGGCATCATGGACTCCGCGTACGATCCTTCCTCCGAGGCCGAGCTCCCGTCATGCAGTGGGTGCAGGAAGCGCAAGCTCAAGTGCTCAAGACAGAAACCGGCTTGTTCCAATTGCGAGCGGCTTCGTAAGTCCCAGCGGAGCGGTTATGGCGTGACTAATCGGTTTAGAAACGACATGCGTCTATGAAGCACGGCGGGCCAAGCCTGGGTTGAAGAGTGGTGCCGTGGAGGGTCTCAATCAACGGCTAGGTATGTCATATGTTACGCTACTGCGTGCCCTTGGCTTATGAAGAGACAGAAAAGGTAGAGAGAGCCTTGTTTGGACAAGCTCATACCGAAGATGGAGGAGAATCCGCTTTTCCTGACATTGAGCCTGCTCACAGGGCGAATGTGCTATCTCCCCTTGAAGCTGTGCTTTCAACCCTGGCTGGAGAGTTGCAGAAACTCAACCAGAATATGATACCAAACAGGGAACAAAGGCAGGAGATATCAGCCCGGAAGCGAAGAAGATATGAAGCTCCAGAGGACGAGGAGCCACGGCAAGACTATAATGTGATTGATGAGGCCCTTGACGACTTGATAGATGCATACTTTTCTCATGTACAACCGTGGATTCCCATGATCAACATGAGAGACTTTAGGACACAGGCTCAAAGCAACAGGGACCAAGTCAAGGTTGTTCTACAAGCCATGACTGTAGCCACCCTTCGATATCTTAAGCCTGATGGAGAACCCCTTTCACCAGAGTTTGTCAAGAATGAGACTTGCAAACTCAGACGAACAGTCCTATTGGACGCTTTGGATGGCCTCACTTTGGAGAACCTACAAGCGCTTATCATTATTGCCTTTACTGATGTAAGTCATTAACAATTGGTCTGCTTGTGCTGTACTTACATGGTAGATTGGGGATGGCAACTTGGACAAGGCCTGGCCCATAATTGGTTCACTTACTAGGACTGTTGAGTACATGGAACTTTCAGTAGAGGCCGAAGACCGTCATCAGCGACCAGCCGTATTGCCATCTACAACTTGTCTACCTCCACCTCTCAAATGGGTTGAGGAAGAAGAAAGACGGAGGGTTTTCTGGAACATCTTTATTCTTGATAGGTAGGAATCCCCCCTTGATGAGAACGCAGCTAACATTTCTAGGTTCTCATCTGTCGTCAAAGGGTAGGCAGCAAGCCCAACTGTTTAACTCCGCTGACACGTTTAGATGGAATACGAGTCTGACCGCTGCGGATGTCTGTCGTAGGCTACCTATCTGCGGTGGTAAATGGTTTGAAGATGAGCCTGCAGTCACGCCGTATTTTGGTATTTGGGATCGTTCAAGGGCCAAGATAGGCAACTCCATTACCTTTTTGCCAGGACATTACCCAAGCCCTTCTCACTCGACAGGCGCAGAGGCTAATGACGCCGAGTCTTCATCACATGGTCAAAAGAGTTCAAGTACAGTGGACATGTCCATGGTTGGCGCGTTTGCCTACTATGTCGAGTCCATCGAGTCATTGAGCCAGATCACAACCTACTTTCTGCAGACAAAGATTGACTTTAACAACCGCCAAGAGGTTTCAAGCTGGCTGACGAGGTTCAAGGAGCTAGATCTCCGCTTAGTACAGTAAGTATCCGGCCAAAGACAACTCTGGAAAGCATCTAACACGAGTAGTTGGAAGATGTACCTCCCCCAGCAATGGAAAGACTCGGGGATTTCACGAGAAACAATGCCTGGAGTCATGGATCCGAACATGACTGTAGCTAATGCAACCCACAACATATCCCTGATTCTTCTACACCAACGAATCGCTTATCCAGATGCCGAACTTAGTGGCATCCGACTGCCAAGTCTTTGTAGTGCTGATACTTGTTACAATGCTGCAATGGAGACGGCAAATATGACGACCAAGTATCTGGAGGGCTCATCACCAAAACTACCTGTATCGCCGCAACTGGGAATATGTGCCTTTGTTAGTGGACGAGTCCTTCTAGGTAAGTGGCCCCTTTTCGTGCAAACAGAACTAACGAGGGCAGTTCATTGGCGTTACTATAAGACAGCTCTGACTGAAGAATTCAGTGTACTGGTGGATAATTTGAAAGAAATGTCCCGACGATGGCATGGCAACAGAATGCAAGACCAACAGTCATGCTTCTTTTCCCAGCTCTCTGACCGACTGAGCAACCTCTACTATGAGTTTCAAGGGGCTGAAGAGGCTACACCAGATTCCACTGATTGTCAAAGACAGCCGACAGACGTGGCCTTGGGTCCTCAGATCCCAAACTTTACAAATACTTACCAACCGTGCCCTCAAGCAAATTTGGCATCGCAGTTTTCAGTCCTAGCGCCGCCTGTCCCTGCCAGGCAAGGTAATCAGTGGAGAGCTGCTGACTCAATATCCCCATCAAGCGCCAGAGCAGACGAATTGTCTGCAATATCACAGATTCTGATGGAAAGTGACTTTTTAGAAATGGACAGGATCATCAGCTTTGAGGATATGATGGCTGCGGGAGATTTGCAGCACACAGTGCTGTGAGTTAGACGCCCTGGTTGGACGCGGACTCAGTATGATACACTGATGAAATCACCATCCGACTTGGTGTTTCCCATGTCGATAACTGGCTCATCTAGCCATCGATCTCTCAAACTTGCCCCCTGATTCTTCCAACCTCCGTTGGCCTCCCGAGAGATAGCAAATACCTTTGTAACCAGAATAATCTCCCCGCCCCCGCTCCCATCAATGGTGTGCTCAATCGTAGGGATGAGAGTGCGCTGTCTCATCAAGTTGGTGTTTGGCTCAGGCTTCAAGGGGCTGACAGTCGTCCCAGCCAAGACATTTGTTGTGATACCCGAAGCCCCTTGTTCGCTGAGGATTAAGACTGATCTTTCGTCCTGTAAAACTCCTTCCACCTCTCCCAGGTCGCACCTTGTGAGTAGGTCGGCTGAATCAAGCTGTCCCAACTCAAGAGTGTCCTTCACATGACGACCGTGAATGGCAAAACCGCCCTCTGCCGTGAACACTTTGCCCAACTTCAAATGTCCACTGACACGGTGAATTCTGATGTGCCAGTCTGGCCACTGCGCTGTTGGAGGAACTATAGTAGTACTGACAGACACAGAGCGGTCCGTCCAAGGGAACCATTGCACTGTTGCTACCGGGACCTGTTGGAGTGCAGCAGCATGAACTGTTGCCGTCTTGAACTCGGGCTCAGCACACTTGTATTTTACAGCCCAAGTTTCCATACCGTCTCGACTCAAGGCAAGTGTGTTGTCTGGTGCCAATTGGGCTAGTCCATAGCCCCCTGATGGGACGGAAAAGCCAAAAGCTGAGGAATAGGCAAATTTGCTGTACTTTGCCATGATACCCTTGAATGGAGTCGCCAAAAACTGCGCAAAGGATAGCATGAAATGGTGGTTTCCTCCTGGGTGGTTGCAGAGGATCTGACGAGGTGCTGGAAGGACACGCAGGGGTTCCTCTCGAAGAGCTTCGGGATATGGAGCCTCGGGTTCACTCCAGAAATCGCTGTTTTCTGAGAGTCCAACAACTATCAAGGATTTGAGAGCCCAGTAGACAGATTGAGGAGAGTTGTAGTCCTCTGTGAGGTACATTTGCCTAGGCTGTTAGCGGTTGCGAAGAGAGTAGAAGCGGAAACTCACGGGTATATCCACCCAAAGTTCAAGACGCCGTCTGTGTAGAAAATTTCGCTCGAGTGTCTAGCCCACCATCGCAAGTGCCGTAGTAGAAAGCCTTTGACTACGCCAGGGCTATCCAAAGGATCGGGCATGTCTGGGACGTCGGCAACAGCAAGTGCTGCAAAGAAACCACCACAGGCGAATCGATATGTCAATGACCGGCCAAAGGGAATAGTGGCGCCTAAAGAGTCAGTACTCCGTCATTGGATCTGAAAGACACCTACCGGCTTTGTCAAAGAATCGGCAGAACCCACGCCCAAAATCCCTTGCTTGCTGCCGGTATCGTTTGGTACGCTCAGGATCCATGTCTCCAGCAAACCTTGTGTATAAAAGCTGACTGAACTGGATTGCAAAGCTACCCGAGTAGTAACAAGCATTCCTACTACTTCGGACCGTGTTTGCTTTTCCCGTCTCTTTGTATGTCTCGTACTCTTGAAGGTCAAGCTCTGCAGATCGCCAGAGACCGTCGCCAGACCATCCGTCAGTGATATAAAACTCGTCAAGGCGTTCCAAATCCTCCTTGAGATGATGCCGCAGGGCAGGTGTATCAACTTGGCAGACTTTGAGCAGCGCGAGGTTGGCAAACACGCGAAACCACAGCCAGTTGGCTTGAGGCATGTCCTTGCCATGGAGGCCAGATAGCCAGGCGATCAGATTCTGCTGTGCTTTTTGGCTAAGTCGTTCCCAAAGTAACTCCCGTGGTGAAGCCAACAACGAAAAGGAGATCATTTCAGCTTCAACCATGCGCTGATCGAAAGACTTGATGGGTCCCCAGTAATCTGGACTCTCAGGATCAGTACCGGCTTCAAAACCATCTAACCAAGATTGAATGAGTTCCATATTGCCGGTCCTCCCCATAAGCAGAGCACCGATGGCCCAGAACGGCCGTGCAAAGCCTTCAAGTTGCGCAGCAGTCTCATCAAAGTGAGTTCCTGTTGAGTGGGGGATTCGGACTCGGCCTTTGCCAGGTGACATGTACTGCATGAGTGGTCGAATGAGGGCTTCCGCCGCCCGGATGACATCATCTCGGGTCTCGAACGGATTGTCGCTAAAACCTGAAAGAGGAGGCATTTCGACGGCTACGTTTGGGGCTGTCAGAATCAATAATGGGATCTCATACAATGATGAAAAGATGAAGTTGTCAAGTTCATCGGTCCCCGGAGAGCTATCGGCCGTGGTTGACCGCTTAACCAAGAATGGAGCGATGATCTCGGGGTTCGGAAGAGTTGCGGGGTTGGCTTCCGAACCGCTAACACGAAAGATTCATACGCGACTTTCTCAGCAGTACCGGTACGTCTGTTCCTCTAATCCACCCCAACAGCCGCAATGGGCAGCATTGATCCAATTCCCAGTGACCTGCTTGGTCTCAATGGTACCACCAATCCCCAAGGGATACGAGAGCGTCTCCCAGAGCTATTTGACGAAAATATCACTGCCAAAATATTGAGAACAGCAGTCAAGCATCTTGAAGGAAACGTGAGTTCTCTGTTCAAACCTGTGACCATAGCTTACAAGCCTAGAACCCTCCTACAAAGTACCCCGAGGTCGTACCCCAGGATGGTCCCAAATATGGTCACTACCAAGTGCGAAACATCGACTTTTGGACCTGCGGCTTTTTCCCTGGCTGCATTTATTCGCTTTTGGAGAGATTCATCAAGTACCCTGAGAGTATGAAGTCAAGCACCAGTAATGGCAAGAATCTCTTCGCTGTGCGACGTCGGCTTGAAGCTCTAGGCCGTACCTGGTCGGACCCGATCCACGGAGAATCCCGTCTCACCAACACACACGATATGGGATTCATCATGTTACCACATATGCGACCCAGATGGGAACTTTATCACGATGAAAAATCCCTTGAAAGCATTATTACATCCGCAAGAAATTTGGCTACTCGGTTCAGCCCAGCAGTGGGAGCCATTCGTTCTTGGGATGAAGATATTTGGTTGCTGGTGACCTCTGGTAGAGGGAAACTGGGTGATTACATTGTAATCATTGACTCTATGTGCAATCTTGACCTTCTATTCTACGCATCCGTGCAAACAGGCGATGTCTATTTGGCACAGATTGCAGTGACCCATGCTCGGACCCTACTGAAGTCTCACATCCGGCCCGAGCCCAACTTGGCGCGTAACGGCTATGGTGGTATGCTCTACAGCAGCGGTCATGTTGCCAACTTCTCTTGGTCAACTGGCGAGGTCCTGGAGAGACTCACGGCGCAAGGTCATAGCCCAACCTCGACGTGGTCGCGTGGTCAGGCCTGGGCTATCCTTGGATACGCTCAGACCTACACGTGGACCAGGAAGAGCGAATTCCTTCAAGTGGCTTGCGGATTGGCTGAGTTCTTTCTCCTCAAAATGGAGACAGCCCCAGACTGTGTTGAGATAGACATTCAGGGGCCGAACGGGAGTCTGAAAAAGTCCGGGCGATATGTACCAGTGTGGGACTTTTCAGCACCATCAGAAGAGTTCTCTCCACCACTAAGGGACACTTCGGCTGGGGTATGTGCGGCGAATGGTTTGCTTGTTCTGTCACAAGCACTGGCAATGGAAAACAGATCTTTGAGCTCAAGGTATCTCGAAGCTGCTATTACAATTGTTGAAGACACTCTGGCATACTCTCTTTCGCAGGAAAAGGCGGAACTTGCAATCCACGGCGATGAGTTAGTTGGAGTCGATTCAGTAGATGGCAGGACTTTCGAGTCGATTTTGCGGAATGCCACAGTCTCAAATAATCCGGCCGGGATGGTACAGATTAGGGATCATGGGTTGGTATATGCTGACTACTATTTGATTGAGTTTGGGACGCGACTTCTTAGAATGGGGCTATTGTAGAGCTCGATTGTAAGCTCTTCGCGGGGTTCTGAAACTACGAAGCAGCATCTAGCTTGATAATTCACGGTTGCTGGTTATGTTTGTAGGAAACCCGCCTCATTATGGTCTTTGACAATGAAGTTCTCTTGAAGGATCAACATACAGCCATCAACACATTAGTTCATATTGAAAGTTATGTTCCTTGTCATTTCGGTGCTCTATTTCTAGCAACATCAAGCATACGGTGCTTTATAGTATTGGGCTTAGGTATCGTTTGATAAGGGCTGTACTGGGGAGAATGAAATCTCTACGCGTGTAATCATGCTGAACAAAAGAACAGCAAGCATCTCGCCTCACAATCAGCACATTGAGCCAAACCAGTAGTCTGAGCCAGATTTCAGACTCTCCAAAGAAGGTCTCTTCGCATCATGAGTCTAGTTGGAATCTACAGGCCTGGCTGGGTTGGTCGCTGTCCCTAACCCTTAGCCCTAAGGAAAGGGGTTGCAATAAGCTTAACCTGACCTTACGAGAAATTTCCCAATGCAGAAAGTCGGCCAAAACCTTATTTCCACTTATGAAACCTTGCGGTCCGTCATTCTTTCGTGAATTCCTTTCACATAGATAGGCAAAGGCAAGTGAGGTTATGTTTATCTCGGTGCTGAGGCCCGATCACATCTGCCAAAACCACTAGCATACTAAGGGAGTTTCTGCGCCCACCAATGATGTTTAAAAGGAATGCCATACATGACAGAAAAATCACTGTTATATCGTTGATTCTGTACATGGGTCAGGGTTGATCTCAGGGAGCGGGTTCCCCAACCATATCACAAGATTGTCTACGATAATAGTTCGTAGATGTGCCACTAACCGCTTAGGATTGGATATGAATTCCAAATGATCAATAAAAAGGAGGCTAAAAACCAATGCCATGAATGGCGAATAACAACTGGTTGTGTCCTGCTTCTTTCTTGCATCCCGAATGGTTCATATCTATTGATAATACCAGAATAAGCAAAACCTGCAGCTTCTCCCCCCTTAAACTCTTGCTTCTAATTCTTGACGGAAAGGTTTAATCCAATCTCTGGAAGTCACGGTTCCTCCTGGCTTACACAGAAGGATAGTACTCAAAATCGAAAAGACCCTTCGCAGGGTTTTCAAATGACCTTGCCACATTGTAAAGCTCAGTTCCCCGTTTTTGATAATCAGGCAGGCCAAGATTCATATGAGCTGCCCAGTCTTCATTGTAGACGCTAGTGCATCGACTCAAATTCTTCCATGAAGTAAAGACCAAAGAGTTCGTTTCTGAACTCTTGCCTTGTTTACGCGAAAGATTGATTTTGTAGTCTGTGGAGCGCAAATTGCAAGACCATAGCCTTTGAAGGTCAGACCCGAGTCTCGAATATGCATCGCAACGAGACCAACATTTTTGACTATGAGTCCACAGGCATGTGTGTAGGTCTTGGCCGGAAATCTTGCATTCCTGGCTGGGGTGCTTTCCCATGCACGACTGACCACTCTTTTGAACAGTAGGAAGCTGGGGCCGAAAGATAAACGGCAAAACTTCAGTCCACTTTACATGTTGGCAAACATTCTCGAGTTTAGTGCTCTTTTGAAGCATCTTCTCTAGCTTCTCCACATTCTCCGACGCGAAAGCCATTTTGCCAGCGGAGAGCACCAGCTCAGTCTTTAGAACAAGGGTTCTTGTAAAGTCTTGCGGAAACATTGCTGGTTATCTTGACCCTTCCAGCAGTGTATTGGTCGGTCGAAAAAAGGTAATTGATGTCGTATAGCCCCGAGTCAAATCGATATGACCGGGCGATGGAGGCCACAATGTCAAAGTGGACCTGCCTTGGGAGACTCCAAGTATTCGAGCGCCCGTCCATTGCCGTACTGGACACATCTCCTAGGACCTTCGTACTCATTCCAGGTCCTGTATTTTCTTGGAGGGTGGAATTTCGAACAGGTTTCGCATAGAATTTCGGATAGCCACATTCCGTCTCGTTCCAGACGGCGAAGAAACATGTATCGCTCATGGCCTGGATTGAGTCTCAAAGCTCCGCCCAAAACCTGGTGAGTATGACGGCAGGTGAAAGCAAGGCAGGCTTGGTTGATGACGTTCAAGTATGTGGCAATCTTGATCAACACTTCCCTCGGGAGTGCTTGGAGGGTAGCGGGAGTCCAGAGAATCGGGGTCAGGGTCACTGTCTGAAATTGCTGGTGTTTATCGATGAGTTCAATCTTCTCGTTGACAATTTCTTCGAGAGGGATCTTGGCGAGTTCCTCAGACATTGTTGAATGAGAAGATTCGTAATGCTGGTGAATGAGAAAAGGAGCATCATCCGAATACTGGGTCTGGTGTCTCGCAGAGCTGAGATGTGTCAAGAGTCGTCGCACTGGGGAACAAAGCTTCTTGAGACCAAGGTTTCGAGGCCCTGTCTGCTGTGTGAAGTGACTCATGTTGATATGTGTTCTTTAGTCTCAGTGGACCAGAGAAGGAATCGATGTCGGTAGACGAGAGACAGAAATGAATGTTGGTGGAGACAACAATTATTGTTAGCGAGCTAGCGGAACTGATGTCGGACGAGAGATGATGATGATGGTTGGTGAGGCGGAGAGAGCAGTCGACGTTGGTGACCAGGGACAGCAACAGAAACAACTGATGCTGGTAGATGAGAGATGGTGATTGCTGATGATCAGAAGCGACTGATGTTGGTGAAGACAGGAAGAGATGAAATTGATGTTGCTAAGCTAGCAAATTAGCTGACACTGGACGAGAGGCAGCAATTTTTGATGAGTTGGGAAAACAATTGATGTTGATGGAGAAATTGGAGTCAGGCCTTGGTAGGAGGGGACTGGCATTATATGGATCTTCAAAACAGACTTTTTCAAGAATTTTCAACGTAAACAACACAAAAAATACTATTCATGTTGAGGGGAAGGCTGTGAAAGCTTCAACAAACTTAATATTTCTGTGCTAGGCCTCCAGTATGTCAGCCTAAACCTGGACAATCAGGCTTTCGGCATGACTCTTAACATAGAGTGCAGTCCAAACATAAGAAGTTTTTCAGCATCACCATGTTGACAAATCCCCGTTACCACTTGCCACGAACAAGACTCACATGCTTACGACTTGCTGGAAAACAGCTCGTATTCGTAGCTAGCAAAGAGGAATGGAGCAACTCCTTTGAGATCGTTTTGGAAGAGCGGCATACTGGCGTAGTACTATGACATTGTTAGAAAGTATCCCTTTAGAAAGTTTCCCTCAGGTATGACAAACTCACCTCAAATGTACCGTTGGAACTCAAACTTCCTGTCTGCACAGTCCATTCCCAAGCCAAAGCCCCAGGACCTCTGGGCTGTGCAAACGAGGTTGTCATCAACTCGTATCCGTCCAATGCAGCCTTGGTATACTTTTTACCACTGATGTAACCCATCCGGAGAGCTTTGAGCAATCCATTGACACACATGGCTGATCCTGAGCTTTCAATATAGTTGCCATGTACACCAGCAAGCTCAGGGTCCATGATCAGCCACCATCCCTTGGTTTTCGGATCTTGCGCTGCGACAATTGCATTGATCAGAGACTTGAGGTAGGAAATTAGACGCTTTCGTCCACTGTGACTCTCAGGAAAGTAATCCAGAGTGTCTACCAGGGCCATGATATACCATCCAACAGCTCTACCCCAGACGTGAGGAGCAGCTCCCGTAACAGGATCAGCCCATATCTGTGTCTTGCCAGCATCAAATCCATGGACTGGCAATCCGTTAGTATGGTTGCTTGAAGTGGTGATTTTGTTGATGATATCGAATTGGAGGGCAATATCATCCCAAGCGGTGGTGTTGTCGGGCTCGAACTCATATGTCCAACGAGCGTAAAAGACATCCAACATGTAGATTCCATCCAACCACATCTGATCGATGTATCCTGGATATCGATGATAGAAGCCTCCCTCGGGAGTACGGCCGGTCCGGTCAATTTGGTTCCTCATGTAGGTTGCAGCCTTCTTGTAGATCTCATCGCCAGTAGCATTGAACATGTCGAGGAATGTATGGCCAATCCGGATATCGTCGATTGAGTTGCTGTTGTTGTAAAATAGCACTGTCCCGTCATGCTCTGGATAGAGAAGAATGTCGGCTCCGTGTTTGACATAGTCAAAGTACTTTTTATCGCCAGTTCGTTCATAGGCCAAGAGTACTCCAGAGTAAAAGGCAGACACCGTATAGGCGAGCGTGGGCTCAACGCCGTGTTGGATTTGGGAGTCGGCCATCCATGTTAGATATCTTGGCTTGCCTTGAAACTTGCCAGGCTTGATCTTTTCGGTAGGTTGTATGGTGAACCACCCACGGGGAAGTTGAACAGCAGCTAGTGCCGCACTGGCAATGAATTGGAGGACAAAGAGGGATCCCTTCATGATGGATGTAACTGAGACTGGTCGCTGCAACTATTCTTACATGCAAATGTGTCCGTTTAAATGCACGATAGTTCGGCAGACATATCCATACTTCTCCGGGGTGAAAATATACCGAGAGCCCGTTAAGACACTTTTCCGAATGCTGGCAAGAGATCAAGAGGTCAGATCACCTTCGATATCGACGACAGACTCTTCATTTACAAGGGATCGTCACCGAACACCCCCAAAAGGAAGTCCGGGGAAGTGGAGTTACAATAAGCTTGATTCGACCCACAAAACAACGCGACGTTGCTGGTGGGAAATTTAGATGGCATTTTACCATGCGGAAAAGCACAGGCGGAAAAGACACATGGATCATGCGCTCAGATGCTTCAGGGTCTTAAAAGTCAAATTTATTAAGGCATTGTGAATGAAAAGGACCGAGAGATTGCCGAATAGCTTTGTTGAGGGGTAACTTGTTTGTCCGAGGCGGGGAAGTCAACAGACACGCAAGGCCGACAGCCATATCGTAGCATACAGGCCAAGCCACGAAAGGTCAATAAGAGTTAGGCTACGGCGTTTGCGGCATCGGGATTAACTTCTTATCAAGGTAGTATTCTGATATTGTCTTTGAGACGCGTCGCAATACTCAATGATCAACAGCAGTTGGCAAATGACACAACGTAAGACGCGCTGAAACCATCAGATGGCGCCGCATTAAGTTGTCCATGATGCCAGCTATCCTAAAACCAAGACCTCATAAAAGTAATGTGGTCACATCAGATATCCAGCCTCGAAGTCGTCACCTCATACATGACCCTGATTCCCTTGTCTTGTGATTCAAGATCGTCACGCTGACTTCGACGGAAATCAGGCCCCAAAATCTGTTCGTCGCTCTGGTTGTCACCACGCACACGCTCTCCGCCCCTGACATATGGCTTTGTAAAAGGACCACCGATTCCTAGCTTTCGCTCTGCCTTTGTGATGGAATCCTCACCATCCGAGGTATCTCCATCCTTGGTATCTGGGCCAGGCCTCATTGTACTGCCACCAAACGTCTTTAGCGGGTATGATCCTCCTTCGCTTCGATCTTGGTAATTGCGGTATTTGCTACCGTCTCGAGAGGTCAACTTTTCCAAGTACTTCTTGTAAAGAGGCCGACAAACGGGGATTCCAATGCAGATCATGGTGACGGAGATTTCGGCAGCAGACCAGACGATGAGACCAACTGTATCCTCTGGAGGGTGTTAGTAGAGATAAAGCGAGGGTTGGAGGAACATACTCAGGTAGTTGGGGCTTGAAAGCTCTGGAACTTCGATGGTCCGTTTAATACCACATGCCCCAGCACTAAAAGGTGTCAGCAAGTATCGACAATGGCTATGGCATGTCTTACATGACGCCAAGACTAAGACTAGACAGAATTACAATCTTTTCCCTCGTATTCATTTGTAGACCCCAGATGAACAGCCAAGGGAACAGCGCATAGAAAAAGTCGACAATGACACACAAGACTAGACAGTCAGCCAATGCCATCAGTAACTGTTCACCATCACTTACTGCATAGAAGCATCGACACTGGTGTTGAATCAATATGGCAACGGCCTGGAATGCGACGGTCCCATAAATACTTGGGCGGCGAGCACTGTAACCAAAAGACAAAGCAGACAGATACAGACGCAGCCATCAAGACTCCCATGGATATCCAAATAACAACCTTGTGCCATTGAGCCTTGACAAGTCGAAGCAGAAATAGTCCAAGAGACCACTTAGCAACAGCCATACCCACAACAGCAAATGTTTGGCCAATGGCCTCGAATAGGATTGCATGCGCCGTGTCGTCAAGATCTTTGATATCGCTCATGTTCTGGCCAAAGCCATATTTCGCCGAAATCGTCGTAAAGAGGGTGTAGAAGAAGAGAAAGCCCTACAAGGTCAGAACGCGTCATCAACTCAGGGAAGCAACTCACAAATGCAAGATTGTAGACATGGTCGTCGACTCCATAAGACTTGACAACAAAGACTCGAGTATAGACTCGCAGTACAACAAAGATCAATGTCACTGCAGTCAATGACCACATGACAGAAATGGCCCAGGGCCCATCCCCTCCCATAGCCATGGCTGCGGTTCACTGCAATTGGGATCAAGTTGTTGTTCTGCAGAGATCGTGGGTCAAGTTACCGACCAGGCGGATTCGTTCGTCAGCTGACCGGCGGAGCCGTTGTGTCGGTATGGGCGGGCATAGATGTGCTTTTCTATCAAGGCATGGTCGATTTGAAGCATGCAAACTGTTGCAACCTTTGACAAGTGGATTCGGCCTGTCTTGCGGTTCAAACGAACCGTAGCAGTGGAACAGGTGGCTGATGCTGTAGGCTGAAGTCAAACCCCTAACTCCACCAGCGCAGGTACGGTGATTTCCAGAGACAGGTAGGGTAACAAGATCGTCGCTTCTGTAACTCACTCACTCATATGCTGGGCTGATGCTCTTGAAGCCGTGTTTGCTACAGGAGACAACTCCACAGCCAGCCGCTCCATCTCGGTTAGGCTGGTGTTGCGAAGCCCCGTTGACCTGCACAAGCCTGTACCGTTTTGGAGTATTGTTTCAAAGTGACAGTGAGAACGGATCCTGACAAAGGGTTGACGAATTATTACACTGTCGCGTGTTGCGACGTTGCCGGGAGAGACCCGTTGGACCCGCTACCCGAACAGATGATCGGCGTCGGCATTGATCAAAGAGGCTAGTAATACCAGGGAGCCCTGTTCATATCACGACCGAGAAAAGAGACATCAACGGTGCCGGGGTAGCCGTTCGTGTGCTCATCAGTGGATGACTCGGTTACTCCCGTCTACGGTGTGTCAGAACCCTAATTATTATGGGCTTCGGCAACAACTTGCCTGGATCGTGTTGTCATAATCGAAGAAATTTTCACAGAAAATCAATGTCCTTTGGGAGGGTTGGGCTTGTTGGCTTCCTGCTCGGAGCAAGGTTGAACCATGCTCAAGATTTGGACTCGAAGGAGAATCCAGGCCCAACTGCCGAGTAGGTTGGCGCTCAAATGTGCGGGGATTTACAAAAAGAAAGGGGCATTTGCCTAACACATCCCTGCGTCTTACGAGTCATACGATGTTCGGCGACCTGCCGCCTCGGGGGTAGCCCGGCCTCAACTTATCCTCGTCTTTCTTCAACAGGGTCAGTATAACCGAGGTGATGAGAAAACTTATTCTGTGTAGTCTTTGGTGGCGGCGGGAGGTAATTCGCCAACATTCCAAAAGGACCATGTCCATGTTAATGGATAACCCCCTTTATCTTGCATTTAATCACCCATGGCACCGCTCCGCTTGGCTTACCCAACCCAATACCAGGTACCACCGCAGATCTATGCCAGACCATTAATCTCGAAGAAGCAAACAAGATCTATGCCATGGCCATGGTTCTCGACTCTTGACCAGGGCTGCGCCTCGCTCGCTTTCGCCTCAGGCCTCGTCTACCATCTTGCTATGCGTGAGTGGATCAGATTCCAAAACGTAGGTATGGCTGCTACTGATGCAACATCGGCTGTGCATTCTGCACAATCCTCTGAGAAGTACGCAGAGTAGACAACGTCATGAATCCTCCTCACGCTTCAAGGCTGACAGCTACGCTTTAATGCAAGTTATGCCCGGGAAATCACCGTCAGAACTGAAAACTGGCAAACCTCACGATACTACGTAAACCTGCCTTGGGCAGTGTAGGGTTTCATCGCTTGTTTCGCTTGGGCCCTAGTCCCTGTGGGCTTCGCGGCGGCACCGGTCCGTACCGTGTCGTCACCAATCGGAAGCCGGTTTATATCTAGCCTGGGTCGATGGCTTGCAATAGCATCTACTAGGAGCCGTTGACTGTGGATCGAGACCCTGCTGCCCTAGCATGGATGACAAAACGGCTTCTGTGATACGGTTGTCGAGACTACACGAGTAGACCCAGGAGCCCACTGTCTAACCCGATAAACCAACAACGGTTACAGAGATCCACCAGAGCCCGCCCCAGAGCAACATCGCGGGCAAGTGGAAGCAAGGTTCCTAGAAGAAAGAGTCTCAAAGTCTGTAGACTCGGCGTTGGGCGGCGTTGGCTTGCGAAGCCCTCCTGATTTGGGTCTTCATTCTCACACCATAGATGGAAAAGGTAAGGGGCGTGACAGGCACAGCATGCATCATCCGTTTCTGTTGGTTCTAATACCACGTTGACAAACTCGCAATGTTGATCCCTGGTCAACCTGAGACGGGTAGTTCACTCCGAGGGGTTTAAATGATGCGCATGTCCTCTGCTTCTGCCTGACATGCGGTGGTAATACGGGAGATTGGACCTTGGATCTTCAGTAGGACCCATTTCCAAGATGAGTTCCATTGATACCTCTTATATTGAGGCACTCGTCCAGGGCTTGGACTGGAAGAGCCTTGCCACTGCCATTGTTGTGGTACCTATTCTTAGCATCACTGCTTGGTGGATTGTGTCATATTTCACTTCTCCCCTCCGAAAGTATCCTGGGCCGACTCTGGCTGGTAAGTCCATGGAATCCATTGACTAGTGCCGACTAACTCGGTCAATCAAGGCTGGACCAACCTTTGGCGTCTCTCCGTGGTCAGAAAAGGAAGTTATCACATTAAGATCAAGGAGCTCCACAACAAATATGGCCCTGTTGTTCGAATCGGACCCAACACTCTGGACTTTGACTTTCCCGAGTTGATCAAGACTCTTTATGGCACAGATGGCAAGTGGAAGAAGGTGAGTCTTGTCCCTAGGGTTAATAGTCAAGTGCTGACGTCTTTAGACCGAGTTCTATCACAACAACAGTGCCGTCATCAATGGCAAGATCACCTACCATCTCTTCAGTACCACTGATCAGGCCGAACATGCTCGTATGAAGCGTCCCATCGTCAAATATTACTCCCAGAGCAGTGTCATTGGCCTCGAACCCCTCTTTGACTCGCTCATCAGCGACTTTTGCGGTCACCTGGAGAACAGATTCATGAATGGCTCCGAACCTACAGAATGTGACCTCGGAGAGTGGATTGGTTTCTGTAAGCTACCACATATCTTGCCTTGACCATCGCTAACAAATCAAGATTCCTGGGATACCAACGGTGCTGCCTCCTTCAGCCAACGGTTTGGATACATGGACAAGGGCTATGACTATGACAACACCATTTCCATTGCCGACAAGGCTCTTGACTAGTATGTCTATTCCTTCATTCAATGTCTTCTCTCTAACACTTCCAGCTTCGCCGCTGTCGGTCAGATGCCCTTCTTGGATTTCCTTCTCGACAAGAACCCCGTCATGCGGATCGGTCCCCCCAACTTGGGTAACATCACTCGCATTTCTCTGGAACACTTGATCTCTCGTCTTCAGGGAAAGGATACCAACTACAACCCCAAAGTCCCCGACTTCTTGCAGCACTTTATCAAATCCAAAGAGACTCACCCTGACCTTGTCAATGATGGTATCATCATGGGCTACCTGCTGGTTAACCTTCTCGCCGGAGCTGATACGACTGCAATCACCATTCGTGCCATCTTCTGGTACGCTCTTCATAACCCCAGGGCGTACAAGAAGCTTGAAGAGGAAATTCTTGCCGCAGATCTGGCCGATGTTGCTTCTTTCAGCTCTGCCCGTGCTCTGCCATGTGAGTCGTCTTTTTTCTCCCCTTTGCAGTGATACACTGACACAATACAGACCTGGAGGCTTGTGCTCGTGAGGCTATGCGTATGCACCCTGGTGTCTGCATGCTCCTCGAGCGTTATGTGCCCGAGACTGGTCTGAAACTACCTGATGGCAGCTTTGTTCCTCCTGGCACTGCTGTGGGCATCAACCCGTACGTCGCTGGCCGAAATAAGGGCATCTGGGGAGAGGACGCGGACACCTATCGTCCCGAACGTTGGTTTCAGGGCGAAGGTGAGACCGATGCTGCTTACAAGGAGCGACTCCGCCTTTACAATGCTGCAGACCTTACCTTTGGAGGTGGTTCTCGAGTGTGCATTGGACGCAATCTTGCCCAGCTTGAGCTTTACAAGATTGTTGCCACTCTCATCAGAAAGTATGAGATCTCACTGGTGGATCCAAACCAGCCTTGGGTTGTCACTGGCAGCTGGTTCCCTCGACAGAAGGGTCTCAAGTGCTACTTGAAGAAGCGAGAGTAGATATTAGGCAGAGAACTAGCTCAGTTCATTTGCTAATAATTGAGGACATTTTCATGAAGAGAATTCTTATAACACTGAGAATGTATTGATTGGAGTACCGAAATGCTCAGCTGTCAAGGAGCACCTTGTATGAGAAAATGTTGCAGTTCATGCCACGTGGGCACCCTCTAGAATCTTGATTCACCAAGCAAATCGTTCTAAAACACGCTCAGAGCGCAATGATCCTTTCTCATCGGCTAGATTAATCATGCAGCTTCCAATTAAACTGCCCTTCGGTTGCCAGCATGCTACGAGGAGTTTTCGGTTATCGAAGGATCGCGTCAAACAACCCTGTATCCGTCTCACTCCTTCGTTGACCGTTTCGTCTCTCGAATCTCAAACTTGAACATCTCGTTAGAAAACACCCCATTTCGATCCCTCATCTTGTCTGCCGTCTCTGATCCTCCCACTGGCACACGGTATTCGAAACCGTCGCTCGCCGTTCGACCATCGGGCAGTGCATATGGGAACGGGAGGTACTCTGGGAGTAAACCCAGTTGACGCAAAACTGTTCCTTGATCCCAGGAAATATGTTCGTGGTAAAGTCTATCTCCGCGGACATTGACCACAGCGGTAAAGGGAACCTCGGCCTTGATATTTGTGGGTGGAACACCAGGGAGGCTGAAGTGGTCAGTTTATGTCTTGGGGAACCATGGCAACACTTACAGCCAGTCAATCTGCTGATCATGTGTAAACTTGAAGATGAACTCGTCTATTACACGATCAATTCCAACTGTACGACTAATAAGCTCGAGCTCAGTGTCGGCAGAGTTGTTGAAGATAAAGTTGTTCCGGTAAAAGTGTGTAAGCTTCTCTCGACCGACTCCGCCAGTCAACTGTAAAGAGTTAGCATCTTAAACTACCCAAACCGCCACACTTACTGTTGGAACATGGTTAACGTATGGTTCTTGGACCATTGTACTCATGGTATGCTCAACAGACCGGTCAGCGAATTCGTAATATGTGTGTTCCTCCCAAATCGCTTCGAGGTCAAAGTACGGTCCTTCCACTCGAGGTTTGAGAAACTGAAGATTTCTTGTGTGAGACAAAGACTCCAGTGAGTAGGAGAAGTGCTCATGGAATGGTGTAGCAAAAGCGTAGCTCTGGGCCTTGGGATAGTGATATTCAACGCCGGCGGCTTGGCTAGGGACAGGCTTTACGGGTTGTCCAGCCACGTGTCGGAGGAGTGGAACAGTAGTAGGAGCAAGGCTTGCTGAGTCGGCTTCATTTCCGTACACAATGGCAGAGACGATATCTGGGACCTCAGACAATCTGGATGCAACTTTATTCCAGAGCTCAGGGGCATATGCTTCAAGATGTTAGACTATCAACATGGAACAGTGTTTGACATACCAACTAAGCCAATTTTCCCCTTGTCGCATTTTTCACATTGGTCCAGAGCCCTAACAGCCTCATTAATCACATCTAGGCTTTCACCGCCCTCAAATGCATTCGGCTCAAGCTTAACCACTGTATAGCCCTCTTCAGCCCATTTTACGAGCTCTGATGGGACACCCTGGTCAATTCTCAAAGGATCGGCCGAGGAGTGGGCCAGAAGAATGAGTCCAGGACCATGACCACGGCGTGAGAGAGGAGGCAGCAATAATATGCCAGGCCGAATATCCTTCAGCTGTGGCGTTGGCAGCGGCGCAGGAGGTTTCGTGATGTCTGCGTACATTATTAAGTGCTTGTGAAGCTAGTGCGTCAAGTGAAGCTCTCGAAAGTGGGCATGCGAAGCTACTCCGCATTCTAAAGAGGGGTTTCTTCCGGATAAGCTTGATAGGGGAAACCTCGGCAAGTCAGAAAGCCAAGCACAGGCTCTCTCCTGATAGAGTTTATCACTGTTACATCCGGTTGGCAGAACCCTGTACCCGACAGTGATAACTCTGTCACTTTAAGAATCTATCTTCGAGCAGCCAGGACATACAAATCGCCCAAAATACAAGTGCATCATGTTCAAAAACATTGTACCTATGCTCACAGTGTTTGGAATGGACACCGATCATTAAAAATACTCGGGCTTAAATGTCAGATCTGCAATAGTTTCATGGATGAGACGATTCCGTAGGCTTCAATATATATACAGCCTACAAATATGGTTGTAATCCTGAAATCAAGGCTTTATTTATGTATCAGTGAAAGCTACGAGATCATATCTGTCCCAGGCCACAGGCTGGAAGTAGGTCCAGATTCATTAACGGAAGTTCGGAACTCGGAATGTGGGTCCAGTCGGCACAGAATCGCACTCTAAGCCAATCAATCATCAATTGAGACATTGGCTTCGTGGCTTGCTCCCAAGAAGGAATGGCTTACTTAGAATGATCCCTGGCCTGGTCACGTCTACCCCGCAAAATGGTGCTTCGGTGGCACTGCTTATCAATTGGCGTCACCTCGTTATCTGCAGCGGCTGTAGGTTCGGCCGGAAACTGATTTGGAACCGAGATCCCCCAAGTCGCCATCGCATTTCCCGAAAACCATTGCAACATGCCCCAGTAAGACCCAGTTGCCAACATGCCTCGTCCCAAAGTTCCCGCACATCAACGTCAGAGGGCTGTGGAGGCATGTAATCTCTGTCGTGAGGCAAAGAAGAGGTGCAGTGGTTCGGCTCCCTGCACTCAGTGCCTCCGCCGGGGTTTAGAGCATCAGTGCTTCATAACCTATGCACCCCGGGGCTCCAGGGCGAGGGCGAGAGCAGAGGCATCAATCCGAGCTGCAAGCGATACAAATTCATGGACTAGAGACGAGCCTACAAGTCCGAGGCGACGCGCCAGCAATCACGCGGTTCAACAAAGTGATGCCGACACAGTCGAAGTGTTTCAACCGTTGTCACCTTCGGATTCTCGCCAGGAAGATGGCGAGGGCAGTCAGAGCGAACAGACTGATGCGTCTTCGACCAACCCCCCACGCATGCTACTCAACTCACGCGGGGAGCGAGGTACGGACAGAATGCACCCAGAATTGAATTTTTTGCTAAGATGAACAGTCTACATTGGCGGCGCTGCGTCAATATCATTTCTCCAGATTGTACGGGACTTGGTATCGCAGCAGATCGGTCCTTCGGCCTTTTCACACAATGAAAAGAGTGACAGAATGCTCGAGGTTGAAACACCTCAAGCAAACGCGCCAGAGCCAGAGGTCAATGCCATGGATTTAGACGGTGAGCAAAAGCTCAGATATTTGAGGTCTTACTACGCTGTCGTAAGTGCATCTACACCCCTGAGCGCTACAGGTCTTGCTAACCAGTCTAGACTGAGGCCTTGATCCACGTCTTTGACCCGTCGGAGCTTGAGGCTTTACTCATTTCTCCAGACAAGATCATGACCCCCGATGGCATTAGTAGTCTACCATCGCTCAAACAAGCCTCGATTGACCTTGTTATTGCCATAGGCGCTCAGTGTGACTCTCTTGCAAGCGCAAAGAGCATCGGACAGGCGTCATTTCGTAACGCCCGTCGCCAGGCCTTTATGGGGTTCCTTGAAGATCCTGATATAGATATGGTCCGCACATTTCTTCTCATGGCATTTTACATGCTTGGAGAGTGCCGGAGGAACGCTGCTTTCATGTATCTGGGCATCGCTGCCAAGGCCGCTCTTGCTTTGGGTCTGCACAGTCGGGATTCGTACGCAAAGAAGCCTGGACCTGCTGACCAACTCAGGTGAGCCTAAAGCATCATATATAGACATGTGCTAACATAGCGCAGACTACGGATATGGATGAGTATATGTATCGTTGATAAGCTGGTCAACTCAATCTTGGGCCGGCCATCCGCGACTGCTGGGATCCGCTCAGACAGAAATAACCTCGATGATGTTGCTCAACCAGGGGATCACATCACGGACTGCCTTGTTGCATCAAACAAGATTGTCACAATCATCAACGACATCACTGACACACTGTACGACCAAAAGAAGATCACAACACCAATTGTCGAACAGTTGATGCAAGATATTGAGAACTGGAAACGACATCTACCCGATTCTATTCGAAACACAGTGTGCACAGAACAGGCCAGCCCAGGGTCTTTGCCTCCTCAACATGGAGCAGTCGCCAGAGTACATGTCTCCTGTTTCTACTACCTTGCTGTGATGCTTGTATCGAGGCCTTTTCTTATCTCTGCGCTCACCTCCCGACCACCCAGAGGAGCTTTGCCGTCTCAACTAGCTGCTGCCTGTCTTGACGCTGCCATGTATCTCTCTCAGACATGCGTTGAGGCCCTGAATTCCGGCCTCTTGCAGGGAAACATGTGCATCATGAAGTAAGTGATCATATCGCGCGATTTACGCTATTCTAACCTTTCAGGGCCCTCATATTCGCGGCAGGGCTAGTTCTAGGGTTTGAGATCTTTGCCAAGTACCCTGTCGACTCCGATATCGAAACTGCCTTTCAAGGAGCCAAAGAAGTTCTCACACATCTGTCCAAGCAAAGTCCACAAGCGGCACATTACTTGGAGATTTTGACAACACTCTCTAGTGCCATTGCAAAGCGTCGCTCAAAAGAGACGTCGTCAGGCAGAAGTCGATATGTGTCCAAGATCTTTAGCCTTGATTCATCAGGAGATCAAGGCGAATCCAGTACACAAGAGTCAACCTGGCCACTTATTACCCCTAATGATGGCCAATTTTTCCTACGACTAGATGATGAGGCAGCACAAGACTGGTCATTTCCACAATTGGAGGGAGCTGATCTCTGCTTGGACTGGGAGAGTTTGAACATTTCGCAGTGGGATAGTTTTCCATTCCTATCATGATCTAGATACCCTTACCGACCTGCAATAAACCACTATAAACTTGATCCGTTGAAAGATTCATGTTCCGCTGAGATCAGCAGCCCGCTGTGAATGATAGCATTGATAAGGCTAGACCACGCTATTGGGCATAGCCGCCATTCCACCAAGCCAAAGATATGGCGGCAAAGGGCTTGCCAAATTGCTGGTGCATTACCCGACGCTAGCGGATAAGAACCTACAAAGTACAGTACCCGATGATAGCGGCTCTGGTCAGCACCCGATCACGACTGGCGATACCAAGTGGTGTGGATGGATTTGGCGCATGATGGGCGTTGATGTCAGATCCGCTCCAGTTGGTCGGGCGGCGCATGGACTTGTCCGGATTGATTGCAACTTATCCCGCCTCTACCTGCTTGTGATATGGCTCCAAGCCAAAGCTAAATAAGACACAAGAGCACATGCTCGGCTCAGATCAATTACACCAACTCAACACTCAACCTCAAGATCAACTTCATCAAGACACACATCAATCACCATGATTAAGGACACAAATACGGAAACCATGCCTGGCTGGAGGCGTCTCAGCGTCGGAGTTATCGGCGGCGGCATTGGCGGCATGTCAACAGCAATTGCCCTTCGACGCGCTGGCCATGATGTAACCATCTACGAGAGGTCAGACTTTGCCGGTGAAGTCGGTGCTTCGGTCTCTTGCGCAGCCAACGGAACTCGATGGCTGCACGAGTGGGATGTTGATGTTGCCAAGGGTGACCCTGTCGTCCTGAAGAAGCTCATCAACCGTGACTGGAAGACCGGCGAGCCTGTCAGCGTCTACGATCTTGACGACTACGAACAGCGATGGGGCTACGTCTACAACATGTTTCACCGACAATACATGCATGCCATGCTCAAGGATACTGCTATGGGAGAAGGACAAGGTCAGCCTGCCACTCTCAAGGTCAAGCATCGTGTAAGTGATGGAATCCTTTCGCATCTGCCTCCACTAACGATTTCAGTGCTCTTCAATCGATATCCCCTCTGGCACAATCACCTTTGAGAATGGAGTTACTGCCAAGCACGACCTAATCATCGGCGCTGATGGTATCGGCTCAGCAGTCCGAGGCATCTTGGGCATCCACCCTGAGAAGAAGCCCTCTGATTCCAGCTGCCTGCACTGCAACGTCATGACTGAGGATGCTGTCAAGGCTGGTCTTGTCGACTATTCTCAGGACAGCGCTCTCGAGTACTGGGGTGGTCAAGAAGGAAAGTGGGACAAGATCGTGCTGTCGCCCTGCAACGGTGGCAAGCTACTATCCTACTACTGCTTCTTCCCCAGGGAACAAGGCGACTACACAACCCAGGCCTGGGGAGCAGAGGATCGACCAGTTGAGGAGCTCCTGAAGCCATACCCCAACCTCGACCCTCAAGTTGTCAAGCATCTTGCTATCGGCAAGGAAATCCAGCCATGGAGACTTTGGGTCCACAAGCCCTATCCTTACATCCACAAGGGCAATGTTTGTCTGCTTGGTGATGCTGGACACCCCATGATGCCTCATCAAAGCCAAGGTGCCTGTATGGCTATTGAGGATGCTGCCGCCCTGGGTATTTTGTTCAACAAGCGCTACTTTAACGGCGACGTTTCTCAGGCTCTTGCTGTTTATGAAGAGGTTCGTCTGCCTCGAGCTACTCGAGTGCAGGCAGCTGCTGCAAAGGCCGCCTACAACATCAACGAGCGAATTGGTGGGTTCCCTAACATTCGCCGCATACACAAGCTAATTCTCCTCCAGGTTTCTCCGTAAACAAGGACTGTCCTACTTACAAGGTAGAGAACCAGAAGGAAGTATTGACTATTGAGGAGATGAATGCGTAAGTGAAATCTATCATTATCATTCCAGGAATCGACTAACCTCTCAAAGGTATGACATGTACAAGGATGTTGAGGAGAAGTTGGCCAAGAAGCGAGGTGAAAAGTATCTGGGCAAGTTCCTATGCGGCCTCCCTCTTGGAATGGAGCTTCCGAATGGTGTTATTATTGGTGCCTAGGTCATGATGTATTATTTAATAAAAGCGGCATACTTCACTTATCCCATCCAGCCAGCATTGTCCATGTCTTGCTTGTTCATTAAGAGGTCGCCACTGCTTGCCTGACCAGCTATACCTTGAACGGCCATGCTTAGAAATATTGCCAATTTTCCAAGGACTGAATAGCCAGTTCCAACATCAAATGCTCATATTTCTCATCTCTCACTACCTACATATCATCTACGGGGTGCAGTCGGTTTTGACATCCTGAGCCTTAGGTACAGCTTCGATCGCGGCCCCACCAAGAATCTGGGGTAAATGTGGGTCCGTCCCAATTGGGTAATCATCCGATTTAGGTGATGGGAAGATCACAGACCAGGCTTTCTCCCACAGAGCACGCTGGATACCTGTCCCATAAAGCTATGGATAGGTTAATCTAGAAGCCAATGATCTATTGACGGGCACTCACAGACTTGACCTTTAGTACGTGTAATAAATATTGTGCCACTAGGTCTTACCTGTTTACCTTTACGCCAACCGAATTATTTGACCTGGATGATCTGGAATACTCTGTGAAGGTTTCTCGGGATTAACAGGTTCGCATCCCATTAAAATAAAGTCGAGACATCTCTTCACTTTCGTATCCCAGGCGAGTATGACCTTGTGTTGCCTAACTCCTTTGTTTCACGTCAAACAATGTACTCCGCCTCATGTATAGGGTAGGTTCGGCTCCGTTTAAAACGTCACGATAATCTCGTTGAAGAAAAAATAATGCGGTACACTAAATATCAGGGAGCACGGGTCGAACTTAAGCAATGTATTGTGTATTCTACTTGTTCAACTTCTCCGAAGAGGCTCACGCGAACCAAGCCTGCAGCAACGTGTTGTTCATTTACAGGAACCACTCTAGTATCACCCTAACGTTGTGCATTTTGACAGAGGATGACACACAGACACTCTGCAACAAATAAGGCCACCGCTATCCTGTTTACTTCTTGTACGCTGCTGCCGCGCCCGTGTCCTATGCATAGTTCAGTATAGTGACGTCATGTGGTTGCAGAAAACTCACGAGATAAACCTGGTAGTATTTAAACCGATAGCTTCCGACACTAGCCGATCTCACAAGCTCGGCCCTCGCTGCCCAGTCAATCTCGGCCGAGCCACCATTCTTGAGTTGGAGGGCGACCGTGCCGTAGAGCATTACTTCGTCGGAACCTTTGCCAAAAGGAAAGATTTGGAAGAGCTGATGTTTACGCGAAGCCACTGCCTCCCACATTCCTTGTCTCAAGGTTGTAATTTCTGCAACGTCAATATCACCCCAATACTATTAGAGAGAGTCTAACCTGTATGACCGGCCGCCTTTTTGGACGCGAGGACAAATGTCGCATCCTCTGTAAACATGTCGACATACTTTTCGGTTTCTCCTGGCGTATCTGAGACGCTGTAAAAGGACTGAAGGAACGCGACAATATCAGGATGAACCGACTGGTCTGGAGGACACTGTACGCTGTAGGAACCATCCATCTTGACTGAAGTACTGTACACGCCTGGTTTGAAAGGATCAAAGTTGTGGCCGTCAGCAAAGGCGGCGTACTGCAACACCAAGCATTAGGTATCCCGGTTGCCGACTCCCGAGACATCATCGGAAGTCTGTCAAGTGGCGTCTCGGCAGCAGTAGCGTCGATCTACCCCGCTTCCGCACAGTCTGGGGCATTTGATCGGGTCGCGGGTGAGTCCCGGACCTCCCGGTGCATTATCCGCTCCGATCCTTGCTTTATCCGTGCCGCCATCTGGTGCATTGTCCGGTTGGACTACGCGGCGATGTAGGTGAGGAGAAGTCATCAATATTGAAAAGTAATATTATAAAGAGGCTTGATTGAAGTGTCAACTTTGCTTTATCATAGTAACCACTGATATCCCACACATCCATCTTATATCTCATCAAAATGCTCGGAAAAGTTGCCTTGGAAGAAGCTTTTGCTCTCCCCCGATTCAAGGAGCGCACAAGATGGTGGGCAGGCCTCTTTGCAGTCGACCCTGATAAGCACGCTGCCGAGATCAACGACATTACTGAGCAACGCATCAAGTACATGAACGAGCATGGCGTTGGATACACTATTCTCTCCTATACGGCACCTGGTGTGCAGGATGTGTATGATCCGAAGGAGGCTCAATCACTAGCCGTCGAAGTCAACGACTACATTGCTGGTGCAATCAAGGAGCATCCTGATCGGCTCGGTGCTTTCGCGTGAGTTTATCACATCAATTTGGAAGCACCCGCTAATAATCGCAGCACTCTATCAATGCATGATCCTAAAGAAGCGGCAGAGGAGTTGAGGCGATGCGTGACCAAGTATGGGTTTAAGGGCGCTTTGGTCAACGATACCCAACGAGCTGGCTCTGATGGCGACGATATGATCTTCTATGACGGACCAGAATGGGACGTTTTCTGGTCAACGGTGACCGAACTAGACGTTCCCTTCTACCTCCACCCCCGAAATCCCACTGGAAGTATCCATGAAAAGCTCTGGGCGAAGCGCAAGTGGCTGATTGGCCCTCCCCTGAGCTTTGCCCAAGGAGTCAGCCTTCACGCTCTGGGCATGGTTACCAATGGTGTTTTTGATCGACACCCAAAGCTTCAGATCGTCCTAGGCCACCTGGGAGAGCACATTCCCTTCGATATGTGGCGTATCAACCATTGGTTTGAGGATGTCAAGAAGCCTCTTGGCCTTGACTGCAAGTTGACAATCCGAGAGTATTTCGCTCGCAACCTTTGGATCACGACCAGCGGCCACTTTTCGACATCTACTCTTCAGTTCTGTCTTACAGAAGTTGGAGCTGATAGGATTCTGTTCTCGATCGACTATCCATTCGAGTCATTCTCGGATGCCTGCACCTGGTACGATGCACTTGCGATCAACGATGTGGACAAGAGGAAGATTGCAAAGGATAATGCCAAGAAGCTTTTCAAGCTTCCTAACTTTTACCAAAGCGAGGAATAAGTTAGAATTCTTATCAGTTAAGGATAGAAGCGAATAGAACATGAACTATTGAGACATCATTTGGTCGTGGTGTGTAGCCCTCGTGAGCAAACATGACCGTTCAAGGTGCCCTTGACAGCAACAGCCTCCCCTAAATAAGTCCTGAGTGTAATAAATGCGCAAGGTTGTTAGCTATATTCAAGATCACGACACTGGCCAATATAATGACAAAATTACTCTCAAGGGGTCACCATAAACTGCCAGGCTTTGTACAAGCTAGTGAGCCGTATACCAAAGCACCATCGCTTCAACAGATGACTTTGACCTGGTCCTAGCAAGGATTTGAGCTTAATTATCCGCCATCCCTCCAATAGTAACCCTAACACAACTGTTTTCCCATGGCTGAGCAACTAATCTATCGTCCTCAACTGTCGCATCGATCCACTGCTGTCTTCTAGTAAACCCCACAGAGGAAAGGAAGGAAAGTATCTTGTAAAGAAAGGCTTGATGCAAGGCAGACAAGCACATATGAGCCCTGACCAACACTCAATCAGACTGCACAGATTAGCACTCGCTAGTAGCGTTAATAAACTGGGCACCTTACCTCCATTTGATGCTATTTCCCCATTCGTAGGTAAGATCCTCAGTCTTGACGTATATAGTTGATATCAAACGGACAATACTGACGGCAGATACACTGAGAAGATGTCAGCGTGCAGATCGTGGAATACCGAGGAAGAGGAGACTAACAAGCCTCCCGCCATTAAGATCAAAGCAATCCCAACCTTCCGTCCCGTAGGGACCTTCATTGGACGCAGGATCCAAATTGGAAGGAATAGAATGGCGAGGTCAGTTGCTACGTTACACGCAGCGCAAGCAATAAACAGAACGGCGAGTGGTTGGCAGCCTGAATCAGTAGGTTTGTAACAATCGATGGCCATATGTCCGATACACTGAGCCAAACAGTAGACAACAACAACGAATAGCACGGTATACGTGCAGAATTCAAAGGATCTATCCACGGAGAATCGTAAATAGAAGAGCAGGATTGCGGCTTTGATGACGAGTGTGCTCAGAGCATATAGGGGAACACCTGCCCACTTGCTTAACTGTAGATAAATGCTTTAGTCAAGAGTCGGTCGAGATTCTCCATTGACGTACATCGAGCAACAGGCTGAATTCTTTTGGTGAAACGTTGAAGATATGATCTCCACTTCCGAGCCGAGCTGCTGTATACGACATTAGCTCGCGCCTCTGGACTTCGAACTGAAGGCATACAGATGCAAACCAGAACTGATTGACATAGATTAAGGACCTATATCATGATGAGAAAAGTATCCGAAAGTCGGGGTTAACATACTGTAGCAATAACGACCAGGGCTAGAAACAAGGTGTCAATCGGTTTGCTGCCACAACTTGACCAAAAACTTACTGTCGTCTTTATGCCATTTGTTCACAACGTGTTGAGAAGTCCATAGGCGTAGCAGCACTATAGGTATCGAAAAGACAGGCATGAAAACGCCAGTATAGAATAGATTGGTGCTGCCTCCCTGCGTATGGGACATGAATACAACCGGAGTAGAAACTGGAGGTTCATCGCCCATCCCGACCGGAAGACGGCACTTCCAGCCGTCAATTATAGCTCTTTTTCTGGAAAAGATGTTTCATGTAATGAATACTCTGTTAAAAGGTGATGAGTGGGCGATGATATTGGAGTGGGGAGACAGCTGAGGTTGCTCAGGGGAACGTGCACGAGAGGAGATCTGTTCTGTAATTAGGTCTAATATTATCTTTCTCCTCAGCTAAACTGTAGAAAAAAGTTTGTCTGGGTGCAGAGTAGCTCAGGAAAAAGGACCAACAATAAGACGGAGAGCAAGCCAGAAGCGCCACCATTCCTTAGAACACCAAGCACCGGCCTGTATTGGAGTCATTCCGGAACGGAATGAACTAGACCCGGCATATTCCAGGAGCTTAGCGTCCGTGGTGCTGAAGCCATGGGCTGGGCGGCGCATTCAGGGGTAGGGATGCTAACCCGCAAACGTAAGTGTTGGTGACGACCCAATGCTCAAGCCGGCGTCATGAAGATTAAAAGAGAAACGATTGCATCCTAGTCGAAATAACACGAAAAAAGACGACTCAGACTATATCCCCCCCACTATACTAGCCATTCATATATAACGGTGCGAACCGCAGCATATGCTTGTTCAGAAAGTCAAAATGCTCCAACGATCTAAGAACGCTCATCCTTTGTTTCCATCAGCTCTGTTGGCAACAGTGCCGTGCTGATAACACAGCCCAACATGACACCTCCAGCCAGATACAAGACACTATTGATGTCCCCTTCGCCTCCTGGTCCAGTTGATCGACCATAAAGATGCTGGGCAATGAGAGGACTGACGATACCAAACAGTCGGCCCCAAAATCCTGCAATGCCACAGGCTGTACCGCGAACTGGTGCTGGAAATGCTTCAGGGGTCCAACCATATAAAACAGCATTGAACATGGACTGGAAGAAATATTCCATGGCGAAAAGCCCTTCGTTCTTAGCCCGCGTGTCCACAGTAGAGAAGAGGAGGATCGATGTGCCCATCAAGGCGGCAGACAATACCATGGTCCATTTTCGCCCAAAGGCAGGAATACGATACATCATGGCACCTAAAAGTACACCGACGATTCCTGGGGCATATGTGTATATGTACGCCGCATAGGTTGAAGATAGACTGACAGACTCGGAGCCATTCTTGAGAGCCAAGATGCGTGGCAGGTAAAAGCCTGTCTGGGTTAGTGGTGTTCAAAATGGGACATGGCAACTTACCAGCCACTGTAAAGCCCCAGAAATCCATTATGTATGTCAACCAAGTCAAGATCGTGAGGCGTGTCATTTGGAAGCCGTCAAATAACATCTTGTATCGTGACAGTTCAGACTTGGTTTTCTCTCTCCACTCGACGTGCCGACTTGTTCCGCCTAGAGCAGGGCTCGCACTAGAGCTGCTGTCAAGGGAACTCTGCTCGGATTCAAGAGACTCAAACATCTCGACCGTAAGGCCACACTGTTTCCCGTTTGTCTTGGCCATATGTTGAAGAGTCTGTAGCGCCTCATCGTCGCGTCCTCGGTAAATGAGATACTTTGGGGTCTCTCGAAACTTGAAGATAAAGAACCGCAGGATGAAAATAGATAGCGTGATTGCTCCAAGGGTAAACAGGAGATATCGCCATCCCATATTGTCAGCACGTGAACAGCATGGTGTCTGGGTTACGTTATCGTTGCAAGAAGGGAGGGGCTCGGCCTCTGAAAAGTTGGGCGAGCATGAATAGACTGGAATGAAGCCAAACGCGATGGCGCTGCAGACCACGACTCCAATAGGTTGAAAGATGGATAGGCACGCCAGCAAGAAGCGTTTATTCTAGAAAGGTTAACATTTTCAACGCGCTGGTGCTTGGCCACCAACCTGAGGGATGAATTCGAGCGTGATTGTAGTGTCAATGGGGATATTGCCGCCAACACCGACGCCAACAAATGCGGTCAAGACGAGAAAGGTGTTGTAGCTGTTGGATGCGCCCAAACATAGCCCAAAGACTGATGAGATGAGGCAGGTTAAGTTGAAAGCCCAACGGCGGCCTGCTCGGTTGGCGGGACAGTCAGTTTGAGTCCCTTTGCAGACCGGAAGGCTTACCAATAATGTCTGCTAAAAGACCCCAGACAAAGGCCCCAGCGGTCAGTCCAGCGTTGAAACTGGTTGAAATGTTGCCCGACTCATCGTTACCAAACCCCAGCTCTTGCTGCAAGGGGCTGAGGACCAGACCAAAGGCTTGAGCCCACAGCAAGTCAAGCATGTACCCAAAGCCGCAAAGACCCCATATGTACCACTGATATTGTCCCATGCCTTGGGCATCAATCTCGCGGTTGACCAGAATGCATTTCTTTTCGTAGAGCGTAAGGCCATCAAGGCCATAGAGAAAGTGATGGCTTGAGGGACTTCTCGCTGCTTCTGGCTCAGATGCTGGTCCAGTATTGAGCGATTTCAGCGCTCGCGTGACGGGCATTCTGGTGGCTCCTTGTGCTTGTGCGATGAGGGGTCTCTAGAATGGCGCTCGATGATTTACGCTTCAACACGGTAAAGGAGGCGAGATATAAACGGTCAGAAGATTAAAAAGATGCAAACAGTCAGTTGATACAATCTGAACACACGGCACAGTAGTTTGAATCGGTTAGGGCGTTGTTTAGATCGATTCTGGAGTCGTTGATGTCATGACTCTGAGCACCATGCGGGTCGGCCGTGACACATGACTCGGCGAATGAGAAGGAAGATGGAATATGTATTGTCAGCAGAAATATTACTGTCTTGCAATTATTGCTTTGGGAGAAGGCACAGGGGTTGGAGTTACAGTGGCTTGGTTCAGCATGTTTTGATCTACACGCCTGCCGTTTCAGCCCAGTCCTCATCTTGAAGTCGCTGGGCGGCCATTTGCTGGCACAAGAGCGACATAAGGAAATAGGTTATCGTAGATGAATCAAGCCAAGAGGTAAGCAAACGACAAGAAAGAAAAACAGTGACCACCTGGGCCTATCCAAGCCAAACAAATACCAGCCAAAAGATGGCATCCTGATACACCCATGGTACCTCGCCCTGAGTTATATCCCAATATCCCTCTTATCCTCTTGACAGAACTTTGCACCTGCTCCTTAGCCTTCCCGTCGACACTACCAGTCGCCAGTTCCAAGGCCTGCTTTAGATTCGACAGCGAAACCAGGGTCTCCAGCTTGTCCCCAACAAAGAACGCGTAAGGCGTTCTTTATTGCGTATGCATCCGTTTCGAGTTCTGAATGGGTCCTTTACGAGGCATCTTAAGAAATACTGACACAAACAACGAGGGTTTCTACGTGTTATTCAAGAGGGAGTCGCTCACCGAGACCAACGTCTTTGCCAGGGTTCAAAGTAAGTAGGGGCCATTGCTCATAGGCGTCCGCACTTCCTCTTTGGCCCCTTATCTAGAGATTGGTCTTATGAAGTTCCAAAGAGGACCGGATACTGGTTGTACCAATTTTCGGGATCCAGGAAAGGGCGGACCGTGTACCATGTGTTCCAAGCATCTCACATGCTCAAAGGTGATTGGGTTGTTTTCCGAAGGCGTCATTTTCGCTGAGAAGGTTGCGTGACATTACTTGTTGCTTTACCTAAGGACAGGTGTGTATTAAACGGGCATGCTGAAAGGTAGCGCATGGGAGGCTTAAATTTATGTGTGTATTCTATGATCGCACTGTTTTAAGCTCCGCTCTGTACCAATTCTGAATGGCGCGAACATCGTAGCCTAATGCTACGGTATCAAACAACTCTAGATGCTTTTTCGCTGAAGCTCCATCATTTGACAGCCGACCAACCCATTTGCCATGCTTCTTGGCAGCACTGACGATTTTCTCAATCGCCTCCACAAACTCGGGCTCGTCTCCTTTGGCTGGAACATATCCGAGAACAGACAGGGCCAGGTCATTAGGCCCGATGAATAGCATGTCTTGTCATATTAGGCAACCGAACAGAATGAGGAGGGTGAGTTCTTACCGACGCCGGGCACTGCACAGATGGCATCAACGTTCTCAACACCCAGCTTGGACTCGATTTGCAGGCAAGTAATGAGAGTCTCATTGGCCGTCTTCATATACGTCGGGATGTCAACACCAAGTGCGAATCCGGGAAATGCCGACCCTTGCCCCCTTAAACCCTGAGGAGGAAACTTGGCATTCTGAACCACAACCCTGGCGTCATCGGCAGTATTGATCATGGGAACGACGATGCCGTGAGCACCAGCGTCCAGAGCGCGCTTGATCAGATCTGCGTGGGTCATCCTAATACGAACAAGTGGGGAGACGCCTTGTGAAGAGATCGCGGTGATGGAGTTGTGCATTGCGTCGTCGCTGATGTGCCCGTGCTCACAGTCGATGATGATGCCGTCTAGGTCGGTTGAGGCTACTAGTTGAGCCGTACGAGAGGATGGAAGTCCAAGAAAGGTCATTATTGGCCTTGAATTGGCGCGGAGGGCGTTGAGGAGCCGCAATTGCGGGTTGTGAACGGCGGTTGTGAGGGGTGAGTGGTAGTCCATCTTGAGTGTTGGGCAACGCTGGATTGGTCTGAATTGCAGGAAATAATGTGCGTGTTTGATACAACACTTGGGCAAGCCGCTGGTTAATAAAGAACTTTAACAAAACGGCTGTTGACTTTGCCTAGCTCCACCAGTCGGCATCTTGCTCAAGGCCGAGCCGACAACCGGCGTCCTGCTGGTGGCCGATCAATCACCATACTCTTCGCTGCCGACCTCGGCCTTCAGTATTTGCAATCGGGACAGTTTTTCTGTATAAGTGCGTTGCACCTCTCCTGTCTCGATGCGAGCTTTCATCTGTGTATAGCTTGCCACCCATTCATCAGTCGCAGACATGTCGTACCTTGACAAGCTTCCCCCTACCCAACCTGACCCAGCCTTTTCGCTCGTAGCCGCGTACGAAGCGGATACACACAAGCAAAAGGTTGACCTATGCCCAGGGTTCTACCGCGATGAGAACGCCAAGCCGTGGATTCTACCGTCGGTTGCACAGGTGCGTTGTTGGCTGATATTTCGTAACTGGGACTGGGCTGACTTTTACAGGCCAAGGAGCGAATACATGCAAACCCCAGCCTCAACCATGAACATATGCCCCTGACTGGCCATCCAGGCTTGATTCAAGGCGCCCAGGAGTTGGCTTTTGGCACAACAAGGGACTTGAAGCGCGTCGCTTCAATTCAGGCCGTTTCTGGCACAGGGGCTAACCACATTGCCGCCTTGTTTCTCTCGACCAGGCTGAAGCCCAAGACGGTTTGGATCTCTGACCCAAGCTGGATCAACCACACCGAGATTTGGAAGCTCGCTGGACCGGATGTTCAACAGCGATTCTATCCATACTTTGATGCGGAAAACTCCAAGGTCAACTTTGAAGGGATGACGGAAACTCTGCGCAAGGATGCCCAGAAAGGAGATGTAGTCATACTTCATGCGTGCGCACACAATCCAACTGGGGCGGATCTTACGGAGAGCCAGTGGAAGATTGTTGCGGACATCTGCAGAGAAATTGGGCTGTTTGCCGTATTTGATATGGCATAGTAAGTCCTTCAAGTGCTCAAGCCTGATTGACAGCTGACCCTTCGCAGCCAAGGTTTTGCTTCTGGAAACCTGGAGCAAGATGCTTTTGCCATAACTCACTTTTACGATAGCTTGGACGTGGAATTCGCCATTGCGCAGTCCTTTTCGAAGAACTTTGGCTTGTACGGCGAGAGAATAGGGGTTCTCCATGTTGTTGCCCTAGACCCCAATGCCGCTGCAAACACGACGCTATTACTGACTCAGCTTTCACGGGCTGAGATAACCTCTTGCCCTTCTTATGGTGCGAGAATCGTGGCTGAGATTCTTGGAGATCCGATCCTTTTCAAGCAGTGGCTCAAAGATTTAGTAGAAATGAGTGAACGCATGAAGAACATGCGATTGAGTTTGTATCAAGGACTCAAGTGCAGAAAGGTCCGGGGATCTTGGAAACACCTACTTTCAGATGTAAGTCTGGTTATCCAAAGAATGCAGCAGTGCGTTAACACCTTGCAGATTGGAATGTTCTCGATGACGGGACTTTCTCGCGCCCTAGTCGCGGAGTTGAGAGAGAAGCATCACATCTATCTCCTTCCGTCAGGGAGGCTGTCTGTGACAGGATGTAAGTATCTTGCGTTATGCTTAGGGTTCTGGTTCCTGACGTTTTCTCAGTGACAAGAGACAATGTGGAGAGCGTTGCTGCTGCATTGCACGATATTTTGGGGTCAGAATAGGCAGAGTTATGGTCTAGAACTACGAGTCTTGGATGAAATTTGCGTAGTCAGTTAAAGCTAGTTTAGTAGAAGTATGTGCATAGTAACAATGGCTAAAACATCTTGTCTGTGTAGTCCTAGAGAAACCTGACCCTGATGGCTCTGAAGGTTAATGGTTTTGAGCTTGCTAAACTTGGTGCAGCCAGGCTTCCCGAATATCTTGACGCGTTTGGCTGTGGAATGCCAGTCACACGGACAGTTTATTTATTCAGTACGAGTGCTTGAAATATACCGTTGTGAAGTTAGTCCAGGAGCGTAATCAGCCGGCAAATATTTCCTGTTGTAGGAGTACCTGGGGTCGTTGGTTTTAGTTGCTGGTGAAAACGAATAGGTAGGGAGGGCATTCAACAGAATATAGGGGATAAAACAATCCAGATGCTTGGAAGCCACTATGAGAAAAGCTCGGAGTTTCTCTTATAGGCATTGATTGAAGCCCTGTGGAAACGACTATTAAAACAATCTCCGTCGTTTCACGAAACATCATGGCAGTTGGATGTTTGAATGAGGAGAATTGTAGCAGGATGGCTACTCAACTCGGAATGCGGCATTGGTAAGTAGCCGTTTAAAATTTCTTTCACATAAACCAAGCGGCGAGTTATGGTGCTCGCCGGGAATGTGAGTGGAACCTTCGGCCAAGTCTAGTTTCCAACGCCGATCCAATCGGCCACTTTCTTTTGACCGACCTGAACTATTCGGCTATCTTTTTTTGCCCGGTACAGGAACCCTCGCAGGTGTTTTGCTTGACATATAAGCTGACGATATGTTGTAAACATTTGGCATTCCATGTCTTATCATCTCTAATTTGAACAAACATACGATTCACCTCGTCCACAATGTCAACCAGCATTCTCAACCGTCTTTTCGCGCTGGACACCAACACGGTGTCCGATGCGCTAGACTTTCTTGGCCTCCCTGGAGCCACTTATGGCCTGCGCCCCCTTTGGGACTGTCCCAAGATTGTTGGTCGCGCTAGCACCATCAAAGTTGGGCCCAAGACTGAGGGCAGCCAACCTATGGTGCACCTAATCACACCCGTGATAGACGCGGTGACAACAGATGACCGTGTCCTCGTCATTGCCGGCGGCACTGAGGGCATATCGTGTTGGGGAGACATCATTGCCAACGCAGCCAAGGTCAAGAAGATCCGTGGTTCTGTCATTGACGGCATGAGTCGTGATATTGATGGCAGCCGAGACATTGGCTACCCCGTCTTTGGTCGTGGTGTTACCATGATTAGTGCTCGAAATCGACTGATCCAGCTTGACTCTGGAACCGAAGTTGAGATGCGAGGTGTCAAGGTGAATCAAGACGATTATGTCATTGCTGATAATTGCGGAACCGTCTTTGTTCCTGCCGACCGTATCGAGGAGGTTCTGGACCTGGGGGAACGCATCGATCGTCGTCAGACCAACATGCTTCAAGAAGTTCGAACCGGCCGTTCAGTGGCAGAAGTCATGCATGACAAGCAATTCGATGCCATTACGTCTTCCGGCGGTCAGGCAACCAACGACACGCCCAAGGGGAACCCCAAGAAACCCTCCCCTGAGGATCAAGAACTCGTCGCCTTGTTTGCCGATTCTGATACTCCTGGAGTCTCTGACGCCCTTGATAAGCTTGGCATTCCAGGGCAGGCTTTCAACATTATGCCCTTGACAAACTACCAAAAAACCACCGTTGGGCCAGCTTTCACTGTGCGCTACGTGCCCGCTAGCAACCCTCCTGGTAGTGTTGGCGATTTCATCGACGACGTGGCTCCTGGCGATTTCGTTGTGATTGACAACGGTGGCCGGACGGACTGTACTGTCTGGGGAGACATCATGACCCAGTACGCTGGTCTGCGAGGAATTGCGGGGACCGTCATTGATGGCGTGTGCCGCGATGTCGATCGTGCCATCACCGACAACTACCCGATATTCACTGCTGGACGATGGATGCGGACAGGCAAGGACCGTGTCCAAGTTGGAGGTGTCAACGAGTCTATCGGTGTCGGCAATGTGAGAGTAAGCCCTCGCGATATTGTGGTGGCGGATGCGAATGGCGTTGTTATTGTGCCTCGGGACCGGGCTTATGAGGTGGCTGCCCTTGCAAAGACAATTGAGAAGAGTGAGGAGGGCATCAGATCAATGATATCCCGAGGTTCTACAATTGCCGAGGCGAGAGAGAAGCTTGGTTATCACACGCTGCAGCGAAAGGGGTAATGCAGCAATGTCTGAGAAAAGAGGTTCAGATAGGAAATATTAATTTACGCAAGAAAATCCCCTCCATTTCTCAACAGACCTCTTTCTCAGCACTCGTAGAGCTTCTTGCTGCTCGCCCCTCGTTTTGGGTCGTGGTAGTCGCGTGATCGAAGTGGCCCCTTGGAAGCCATCTTCGCTTCAACGTCTTGTCCATTGGCCGCTTTCCTTTTCGTAGACAGAGAAAGTTTCTGAACAGTATAAAGGAACACTTATTATAGAAGATTGAAGTTGAGACCCAATCGCGAGGAAACCATCCACCCAGCTGACGGACCACGCCAACACGACCGCCCTACGACGCTCTCTCGGATGGAACATCTTAAAGGAGGGGTGAGGCAACATGAAATCCCTCAAATACAAGATAACAACGAGACTATAAACTTCATGTTTTGTATGAAAGCTAATCATTACTGGGCAACTGCTCCTCCCAACATAGTTGTTGAAGAGCATTTTCGTAAATCCAATCATCAAGGAACGATAGGTCTAAAGGTAAATCATCCACAAACTGAAGGCCGTGGCCATCGTCATGTGAAGTTGCTGCTATGGTCTGGTCACTGAATGTCGATTGGAAAGTCTGTACAGAGGGCTGTGAACCAGAGTTCTCAGATGTAAGAAGGGAACCATCTGTCGAGCGCATTCTCTCTAGAGTAGATCGAATCTCCTTGATGTGAGAGTAAAACTCCATCGCTGCGAAATGGCCATTCTGTTCCAGTTGCTGGAGGAAGCCTGATGCAAGATTGAACTCATCGTTGTCGTTCTGCGAAGTTTCTCGACCCAGGGCACTAGCTATCGCGAGAATGACGGCAGCTGAAAAGAGATGTTGAACATAGGAATAATTGAAGACGTGAAAGTCGCCGTTCACCCAGCACTGCGACAATAGTTGGAAGGATTGTCTCGCAGAGTGAATACAAGCGTCAGCAATCTCTAATGCATGGCCAGGAAGACTGGTGTCTGCTGTGGTCGCGACACTTCCTTCTATGTGACGTCGAAATGCAAAGAGAAGGACTGGTCTTGTTGCTAGTATCAACAACTAGGAGAGTCAACACAGGTGAATTGACGATAATTGCAAAGATAAGTATCTAGATATGCATGGGTGGGAGGAACAGGCTCAAGGGCAGTTACCTGGTTGAATGTGAGTTGCAGAGGGGATGTGACAGGCTGAGAGTATCTGTCATTGCCATTTTCACGAGTAAAGTCGAGCTTCATGTGGTCGGGCAGCTGGTCTCTCCATTGACCAAGCTCCTCTCGAATCCTTTCTACCCGTTGAAGGAACGTCCCACGCTGAGGTGTTCGGACGTAGAGTGATCTGGAGATGTTTCCTGCGATTTTAGCAAGTCTCACCACGGCCATAAAATGGACGTGATCACCAAAGTCTCCCGAGTTGAGAGCTGGATTCGTTGATGGTAGGTCAACCGAGATATCATCATCTGATATCAGTAGTGGGAGGCCAATCTTTGATGATAGAAACCTGTCAAGGACGTAGACTGACCACCAGACCCGAACACGGTGCTCCCTCAGCTCGGGATCTGGAACATAGGCACGTCCGATGTTGACATGGAGGCCCATGATGGTCGCAAGTCGCAAGGCAGAGCCTACGAAGGTGCAGGCCGAATGTCGACGGTTTGTTTCGAGGGAGTATACAGCCAAGAGTACACGTCAGCAAGGAGGTGGGGTGGGAAAGGCTTAGGGCTCACTAGAAGCAGCACAGTCTCGATAACCTCGAGTTGAGGCCGCTCGTTGATCATACGAATGGCATCACTCGCAACTGCAAAGTAAGCCAAACCGGGGAAGTTATTGTTCATGTTTAGGCATTTGCTTGATCGCAGTTCACCTATAGCAAACAGTGCCCACATCTTGGCCGTGGAGGCTGGGCTGGTCCCGTGGCCGACATGGTCAAAGCCACCTGTGCTCAACACGAGAACCTCGCTCCGTCGTACAATATGGTAGTTGTGACGTAGAAACTGGAGTGCTGTCTCGACTAAGAGCCTGGCGCAAGCAGGCGAAGGCCATGGCGGGGTTGTGGCCGCGAGACCACGTAGAGCATCATCAGAAGCAAACTGAGTGCGGGGGATATGACTTGGTGCTTTGGAAGAGGAAGCAAACTGGCGAAAACGAGTAGCAAACGCGGCATCAGCAATTTCGCCAATCCATATGGGTGTGTCGGAACTCCTGGTGTGAGCAAACCAGTCACTCTCCTCTAGGATCTGGTGGTGAGCAGCGTCTTCGTCATCGTTCGGCATCCGGTCATGATGAGAAAGGGTCGGGGCAGGTTTGACGGGAGGTGACTCGGACGGGGGTAGACGGGCACGTAGTTCTGCATTCTCCTGAAGAATGCGGTCGAGGAAACTTGGTGATGTTAGCAGAGTTCTCGATGCTTTTTACTGTTTAACCCAGAGGAATGACAAAGAACACTGATGGGGGTGGATACAGGGGGGAGCTATCGGACAGGTGAGGGTACCTTTGGTGGACTCTGACTTGACGATCTCGTGTTGGGTAGATGCATTCGGACTCGCGAGTGCAGTTGTTACATGGTTTACTTCCTGAACATCGAATCTTGCGGGCATGACATGGGCGACAGCTGGGCAATGGAGTTAGCTTGATGTCTGTTTTGTCGCTGCGCAATCTTACGCAACAGATTTTTTCTGAGGCAAGGATGGGGTGGCTGAGCGAAGCCGTCGCTCGCTGCTGGGACCAGAAGATCGCGGCATTGTGCAGCCGGCCGAGAGGATGTAGAAAGATAGAGAACAGAGCTGAGAGGAGACGGGAATTAGAGGAGCAGGGGTATTGGGGGTATTACCTAGTTAAGTTTAGGTTACTAATGCGAAGTGACTATTTTATAGAGTACTATTTACATATGTAGCTGATCCCAAGTTTGCTCTCTGACGGAATTTCTATTACTTATAAGCTGTATTTGTATCGCTTATTAGGTCTTCTTTATAATTCAGACATAATTGCTATTTTTTTAATTACTTAGGAAAAAATATCCTTTCTTTCTATAAAGCATGTCTCTGGCCTTACTCTGGTTTAAGTGGTTTTAGTTCGTTCGTACACTTCGGCAAAAAACAAGACGCCGACAAGCCAAGGTGCCCACCACCTACTACGGCGTAATGACAATACCCCGAACTTATTTTGCGCCGAGTCAAGTAATAGCCGACTACTCTGCTGCTTCCACAGATAACTTACTGACGGCTAAGTTGGGAATCGTTGGCAATCCTGGGCTCCTTTTGCTAGTTTGGGTGGTACTGAATTCTCTGTTGCAATCATGACATTGAATAGCACGATAAATATGTCATCCAAGCTGATTATAAGGAGCTGAATGCAGCCAGGAATTACTAGCCTTGGCCGGGCCAGGTTAGAGATACGGTTAGCTTTGTTACCATGTCCGTGGCCGAACACACCTGCATATATTTGCCTTAGAATGACAAGGAGGACTGACTTAAGGGGTGAGGACGTATCCGTAATACCAGGAGGGTCATGTGAGCAAGCTTCTTGGCCATGTCACTGTAGGAAGCATCCTAGGGCCGCGAAGGAAAATAGCTTTGTCTTTTCACCAGGCATGTCAATATCTCAATTGACATCCTGGGCAAGCTTGCTCATATCTAGCTGCACGGTTCATCTTGTGTAGCCACCCCGCGAACGATGTAGAAACCCTGGCCACCATCTTGCCCCTTCTCTAGCCAGCAGATAACAGATGGGTCCATGGCTTTGCCCCATCTAGCACATATAGGCTATAGTAACAAGATTAGAGGCGAGGATTGTCGCTGGCAATCAAAAATGCGGGAAGGCATGTGATCCTGGGATCTTGGTTTGTATGGACCAAGCTTCGAGGTGACCCCTTATCCTCCGCCTTGGACTTGACGGTTATCTATTTAAGCCAGACTCTATCAACTGCATCCTGTGTTGAAATGTTTCATCTCACAACTCTCTACAGCCACTGTCAAGCTCTAATTCACCAACACACTTCTGCCAGATACCAACCCGTCACCTACGATCTTCTAGCTCAGTTAACCTATCAAGGGCCGGGCTTCAACTATAATAAAGAACACATTGTCAACACATCATAGCATCATATCCTGATGCTAACACAGTGGCCTTTTTTTTTAACCTTCTGCTGCCTGCAGTAGAAGAGTCGCAACCCGTCACCTACATTCATGGTTGACAACATTACGGGACGGCCTATGTCGCCTGGGGATGTTGACAAGTCAAGCCTCGACTACGACAGAGCTAAGCACCACGGCGACCCTTCTGGGCAAACTGTACGTTCTCCTCCTTTAATTCCCCTGGCGTGATATGAGGATAGAGTGCCAGATTCCCACAAAAATACCAATGATTCGTAAATGCTCAATCGCTATTTAACATCCAAGTAAATGAATTCCCACCCATTTTCTTTTAGAGCAATCTCCGCGCCATCATGTTGGATTTAGAGTGTAGGCGCATCAGGAAACACAGATCTTTCCAATCCCTCATGTTCCAACACTACCATATGCCCAGGCTCAGCCATGTACACCACTCGTCCGCTGACGGATGAGCTCTCTCCGATGTTTCTCTTGTTCTAAACACCTGTCAGTGGGGTCTTAAGAGAGATGGATGGGTGCCCTACCTTCATCATATGCAATGAATTCATCGAGCCCTCCTCCCGATTTAACGGTAGGAAACACGCAGACCTTCTTGTCGGTTATCACTTCAAGAAGGGCCGGCCCCTCGGAATGAACCAGCCAGTCCAAACCCTCTACCAGTTCCTTTGGGTCTGATACTCGCCGAGCTTGCACATGCATCGCCTCGGAAAGCGTCACAAAGTCTGGGTTGACTTGATGTGTGTGTGCGTAGCGATCTTGGTAGTAGATGTTCTGGAGCTGCGTCACCATACCTTGTTCCTCATTGTTAAGCAACAACACCTTGACACCGACATTAAACTGCGCCGCCGTGGATAGCTCAGATAATGTCATACTGAACGAGGCGTCGCCGTCAATATCTATCACTAGAGCGTCCGGGTGTGCCATCTTGGCACCAATCGCCGCTGGAAGCCCAAAACCCATGGTGCCGAGGCCACCAGATGTTATCATGGAACGAGGCTTTCGCCACCGTAAATGGTGAGCCGCCCACATCTGATGTTGCCCGACGCCAGTGGTGACATACATGTCTTGCTTCCGATGTGCGACGAGCTTGTTCAGCTCCTCGATGACGACCTGCGGCTGGATGAGGCCATGGCGGGAGTCGCGGTCAAAGCTGGATAGTGGCCATCTCTTCTTCCACTGATCGATTTGTTGCAGCCAGTCTTTCCGCTTCTCGCTCTCTGGCGCACAGTTGTCAAGCAACGGCAATAGTCGCTTCAGATTGGCCCCAACGTCACCCTCTATGGCCTCGGTAGCTTGCACAACCTTGTTGATGTTTTTCGGTACCATCTCAAAGTGAACGATACCTCCTCGTCCTTCCTTTTCCGCAGCATAAGCAGCAGGGGCAAATTTGGACACGTTCATGGTGACTCGATCATCAAAGCGCGCACCGAGAGCCAGGATGAGATCGGCGTGTTGAATCGACATGTTGGCGTATGCTGTTCCATGCAGACCGAGCATGTGAAGGGCCTTGTCGTCCAGTTCATCGAATGCACCGAGACCTTGCAGTGACGTTGTGACAGGGATAGAACACCGGTCGGCCAATTGCTTCAGCAGTTCTGGACCACCTTCTGAAAGAATGACACCTTGCCCAGCGTAGATGATTGGTTTGCGAGCAAGATTAATCAGACGAGCAACGTGTCTGAGGTCAATCTCAAGCTCATGATCCCTTGCCATCGCCGCCATCTGATGTCGAATCGATCTTGACGGCACATGAGCCTTCGCAGCGACTGGCCGTTGCAGCATACCGACAGTGACATCCTGTGGCAGATCAACCAGAACAGGCCCAGGTCTCCCTGTGGTAGCAATCTCGAAAGCCTCATTAATCCGCTGGGGCAGTTCATCAACGTGCTTAACCATAACATTCCACTTGGTACAAGCTCGCGTTATGCCTATCGTGTCGGCTTCCTGAAAGGCGTCGCTACCAAGAGAGGTGGTTCGGACTTGTCCTGAAAAGACGACCAGCGGTGTGCCATCAGAGAGCGCATCCTGCATCGGGGTGACCATGTTAGTGGCTCCCGGACCCGAAGTGACTAGCACAACGCCGGGCTTGCCGGATGCTCTAGCATAACCCTGAGCCATGTGTCCAGCCCCTTGTTCATGTTTGGGCAGAATGAATTTGAAGTAGTCGGACTGATAAATTGCATCAAAAACAGGAAGAATGGCTCCTCCGGGATATCCAACTATGCCTGTTAGTGACTAACCCCATAAGATCACTTGAGACTGGTGGTTTAACTCACAAATGCACTCAACGTTGTGTCTTTTCATCATCTCGTGGAATATTTGCGCCCCAGACATTCCGATAAATCTAAGACGTCGTGATTAGCTACAACCCAGAAGATTCCCCAATACCATAGAGTACATACGAGTCATCCAGAGAGTCCACATGGTGTTCGCTCGGGGGATGGTAGAATTGAGGGATTGCCTGTGCCGTTGCTTCGGAAGCCAAAGTTCGCTTACTCTCAAACGACTGGGGTTCAGAGTTAGCAGTGAGTCTTACACACTTTTTCCAGTCTCTAGGCTTGAGGATTGGAGTAGCATACCCGTCTTTCGCGCTTGTTTGGGTTCCTCGGACTGCCCGTTTGAGTCGTAACTGTGCGCATCCGAGGAAGGCATTTCGAGGGCCAAGCGGTGGGCGAGCGCGCTGCCACTCTAGACCAACGGCCAGGGATCATTGCGGAAACAGGACTCTGTCTTTGAGAGGAAAGTGAAGTGGTCGGTGAACGTGGAAATTGCCGGCTGAAGCGCCAATGTGAATGTGAGAGTTACAGGTATGGAAGACAGAGTATATTCGGCAAAAATGACAATGAAACTCGGAAACTGTTACTCTCCAGGAGAGATTGCTAGTAAACAGGCTCATAAGCTTCCTCTCTTCCGAAGCCGGGGCAGTCCTAGAAAGGGATGGTGAGTCAACTAGGATTCTCGGGGCGCAAACATCTCCCCGAGATAATGACAGCCACTAGTCGACGCCAATAACATGGACGAGCCTTCAGACTAGTCTCACGGGTGGGTCGCGGTGGTTCGCCTCATATGCAATCTTAAACCCTGTCATCTCCGGAGTGCGCACACTCTCCCCGGCTTGTCATTCACGCCCTATTTACATCTACAGCTCATGTTATCTGTAAATCTACAACCGATAATCGGCCCAACATACCAAGGCTGCCACGAAAGCATATCACACCGGCCTTCGAGCTTAGGACCGCCGGTAGCCATGACGAGCCGGGCACGAGTGTGATTTCGGAGACAGCTATGTGAATGTATGTCCGATCACTTGGACCGAGGATGAGGATACAGGATGGTGGCAGGGAAGCAGGAAATGTTATGGATATAGGGTACTCTTGCTGTGTGACTTGCGGGCTTGGTAACAATCATCCAAGCTCCTGAATATTTTCTTTTGCAATCTGATCTCGACTGATATTCACCTTCAACATGGCTTCAATCTCTGGGGCGTCACGAAGCAAGATGGGTTTTCAGCACGTCCGTTGTTTTGCATCACAGGCTTCCAAACCTCGAAGACTCAATGTTCCAATCGATTTTGCAAAGACTCCTCTACTACATCATAGCCGAGAAACCCTTTCCCAAACCCCAGGTCTCCCGACTGACGGTCCCTCTACACGCAAGAACCTGTTTCAATCCGTCAACGACGCGCTGCGTACTGCCCTGGGCTCATCTAAAAAGGTTCTTTGCTTCGGCGAGGATGTGGCCTTTGGCGGCGTCTTTCGTTGCACAACTGGCCTACAGAATGACTTTGGGCCGCATCGTGTTTTCAACACTCCAATCACCGAGCAGGGTATTGTTGGTGCAGCCATTGGTGCCGCTGCGGAAGGCATGAAGCCTGTGGTTGAGATCCAATTTGCCGACTACGTCTTTCCAGCCTTTGACCAGATCGTCAACGAGGCAGCCAAGTTTCGATATCGCGAAGGTAAAACAGGTGGCAACGTTGGAGGTCTCGTTATCCGCATGCCCTGTGGTGGCGTTGGCCATGGCGCGCTGTAAGTCTAGCTTGAAGCTTAGCGATATCTCGGCCCCCAGATCTGACTCCGAGTTTATCAGCTACCACACGCAATCGCCCGAGTCTCTATTTGGCCACGTCCCTGGATTCAGAGTTGTGGTGCCTCGATCCCCATCGCAAGCGAAGGGCCTGCTTCTGTCGGCGATCCTCGAGTCCCAAGATCCCATCATCTTCATGGAACCCAAGATCCTGTATCGAGCCGCGGTCGAAGAGGTTCCCGACGAGTCGTATACCTTGCCTATTAGCAAAGCTGAGGTTGTTAAGACCGGCAGCGATGTCACAATAATCTCTTATGGACGACCATTGTATACTTGCATGGCAGCTATTGAGGCCGCTGAGCGAGACCGTCCTGGACTAAGCATCGAGCTCATTGATCTGAGAACCATTTTCCCGTGGGACCGACAGACAATCCTCGACAGCGTCGCCAAGACCGGGCGTGCTCTGGTAGTCCACGAGAGTATGGTGAACTTTGGAGTCGGCTCTGAAATTGCAGCTACGATACAAGAACATAATCTACTAAAAATGAAGGCACCTGTGAAGAGAGTGGCGGGGTGGACAACACATACAGGACTAGCTTACGAGAAGTATATCTTCCCAGATGTCGCCAGTAAGCTCTCCCTCTTTCTGAGCTATACTTGAACTAACACAACCTCTCAGGGATATATGATGCAATTCTAGAGAGTAACGATTATTAGAGTATGCTCTACGGTAGAACTAATATGTAGCGAGAAGTAGGTCAGACTGCCAGTGGCATTGACGGCTATTGCGATCTTTGGGCTTTTGAGAATGCGTGCGATTCATTAGTTATAGTTTCAGAATCTCAAATTATGCAACCAGCCTTTTTCACATGTGTGCGCCGATCGCCTGTTGGGCTGACTGAACCTTTAAAGATATTGTGCACTACTAGTCTTCAAACTCCCAAGTTTTTGGTCGGGCCGGGAATGCTGCAACTCTACCATATGTACAGCTGCCAATAAAGTTTTATGCGAGCATCACTATAGATTTTCCAAGTTTTCTATCAACTGAGGTGAATTAACGACTAGTGAAGATGTGTGAGACTGATGTAGAGAAACAAACGATGTGCTCTTCTATGAAACAAAGGCTATTCAATAAACATGAAACTATAGGCATAATGTGCATCAACTATAAACCTTCAATTCCCCCCTCATGGTCCTCAAAATCATACTCTTCAGGGTACTTGAGCATAATCCTCTTGAGTTCCTGACGTTGTGCTTCAGCTTCCTCAGTCAACTCGGCGTAGACGTCAGAAAAGATAGCACGAAGCGCAGGCTTCTTTTCCTTCTCTGCCTCCGAAAGCTCCCGGATGATGTCTTTGCGAAGCTGCACCCGCAGCTCTGTGTCTCGGGCCTGATCCCAAACATCCTGGTGCTCTAGCCACTTGCGTAGCCGAGCGACGGGATGGCGATCATCAGACTTCCAATAGCTCACGTCACTGCTAGAACGATACGCTGAGCTATCGTCGCTTGTGCTGTGATGTGAAATGCGATAGCTCATGAATTCTAGGAGGATCGGTCGTCCGCCTCCCTCAAGCGCTCGCCTTCTAGCTTCCTTAGTTGCCTGGTACACAGCAAAGATATCGGTACCATCGACGCGGAGGGTCTCGATGCCGTAACCTGCTCCGCGGCCAGCGATTCCATCTCCACGGTATTGTTGAGATGCCGGGGTCGAAATAGCGAAGCCATTATTACGACAGATAAAGATGACAGGAACATCCTGTGTAGCAGCGACGTTAAGTGCGCCGTGGAAGTCGCCCTCACTGGCAGCACCCTCGCCAAAGTATGATACTGCTACTCTTGGCGCCTGGTCAGGGTTCTCGAGAGCCTCCATCTTCAGAGCGTATCCGGCGCCGGTGGCATGGGGTATCTGGGTGCCCAGGGTAGAGGCTACTGCGTGCTACAAGGGCGTCAGCTTTCTCATCAAACGGGGCCGGCTTGAAGACTCACAATATTAACTTTGCTCTTTCCACTGTAGTGAACTGGCATGTTACGTCCCTTTCCAGGATCGTTGTGGTTTCCTGCTAGCTGGCACATAAAGTCTTTCAACTCATATCCGCGCTGCAGAAAAACGCCGTGTTCTCTGTACTGGGTGGTGATGACGTCGCCGGCATCCAAGGCCGCCGCGGACCCAACCATGAGAGCTTCTTCGCCATGGGAGACCTAATAAGATAAGCGTAAGAGCGACATATGCGCGACAAAAATTACCATGTAAAAGCTTAGACGACCGTGTCTCTGTGCGTCAAACATGATGCCATCCATAATGTTGACTACATGGTTAGCGTATGCTGCGGAATCCCGAAAAGACATACCTGTGAGCATATTTTTGTACCATTCGAGTACTCGCTCTGGCGTGACTTCGGATGAAACCTGGCTCTCATCTTCGATAATGCTGTTGGAGTTCATGATGCGGTACGTCGGAATCGTGGGGATCGTGGATGGTTCGGTCCATTGCATTGTCCGCACAAAGGAGCTGTTGATGGCGCCGGGGAATCGTGGCCTGCAACGTCAATCATCAAGAAGTACAAGCTGGGAAATCCAGATATGGAACAACACTTACTGGCCATCTTGGGGAGTGAAAGTCGACGTTGAACTCCATCGAGATGATCTTGGCGCGTTGAGGGTCCGACAATACGCTGACAATCCTCTATTCGCCAAGTGACTACGGCATCGACGTATCAAGACTGTCATTTTGGGATGTTTTGTTCCAACTGCAAATATTACAGACTGGACGTCAAGACGGCTTGAGCTTGACTTATTCCACAAGTAAAGAATGCCCTACAAATGTCATACTCGGCTTAGGGCGGGTCACGTCGGCTAACAAGGACATGTCAATGTCAACATGTCAATGCGAATTCCCATGTCTTCCGATATGCGGAGCGTCGGTAATAGGATCAAACAATCTGCGGCATTCATATCTTTCTCCGAGACGTTATTCCCGGTGGTAGTTGCGCGATCCCTGGACCCCTGAAAGACGGTGATTAAAAAAAGTGCCGACGGTTAGTAGTGGCATATGTTGGCGGCTCAAGTCAGTCTTGGCTCGGTCTTCCGGGAAGAGGCTGATATTGAGGATGTCATAATCGATTCAGCTGGTTCTGTTAAAATATTGAGGAAATGTTCCAAACTTTGCTTTGGTTACACATCGTCAATTGGTTCAAGTGCCAAAATGTTGCGCCATTCTGTTACTAGTCTCCCTGGCAGGTTGATCACACAACGTGGCATACGGTACAGGGCTGGTAGTCTTTCTCTCCCAGGGCGCTTCTTTCACGCAAGTCTTACACACAATGTGGTGAAGCCATATCTTCTCGCCGACATTGGCGAAGGTAAGGCCCTGAATCATTGTAGACAACCATTCAGGAGAGCTAACGCGCTACCCAAGGAATTACCGAGTGCCAGATCATCAAATGGTTTGTTAAAGCAGGGGACAAAGTACAGCAATTTAATCCTATTTGCGAGGTCCAGTCGGACAAGGCTTCGGTTGAAGTAAGCATTATGGGTTAGGTGCACCAACAATGGCTAATAGAAGCCCAGATCACCTCTCGGTACGATGGAACAATTAAGAGGATAAACTACGAAGTGGATGACATGGCAGCAGTCGGTGCAGTAAGTAACCCTGTCTGTCCTCAAGATACCACCGCACTAACCCTCTCGAAGCCTCTCATGGATATCGAAGTCGACGATCCCGATGACCCTACCCCCGACGACACGAAACCCTCCAGCTCCCCTATAGAGGAGGTAAGATCTGCAGGATCTGTCCAACCATTGGAGAAGCTAGATGCCGTGGCCGAACAAATTGCATCCCCCTCGACTCCAGACACAGCAACACAACATCAAAACCAGCCTGCATCTTCGACACCTAAGAACTGTGGCACCATGCTGCCTTCTGTGAGGCATCTACTCAAGCAACACAATATCGAACTTTCCGAAGTGACAGGGACTGGAAAGGGTGGACGAGTCTTGAAAGAAGATGTCCAAAAGCATCTGGCAGCGAAGAGCCCCTCGCATGACTCGACAGGGATCCAACAGACACGTACCACGACGCCACCAGAGGATGTCATTGTCCCCCTAACTCCTGTTCAGAACCAGATGTACCAGTCCATGACACAATCTCTGTCAATTCCGCACTTCCTATACACTCAAACTGTCGACGTGACAGATTTGACGTCGCTTCGCAAGCAGTTTTTCAGCAACCCCAAGGCATTGGCCCAGCTAACAGCAAATGGTGCCAAGAAGCTTTCGCCTTTGCCATTCATTATCAAGGCTTTGTCACAAGCAGTTACCAAGTATCCTACGCTCAATTCTTCCTTGGTACACGAGACGGGCGCAAAACCTCAACTGGCCTTGAAGGGATCTCACAATATCGGCATTGCCATGGATACTCCAAAAGGGCTGGTTGTTCCCGTGGTTAAAAACGTCCAGGGCCATTCCATCATCTCTCTCGCCGCAGAAATCGAACGTCTGAGCGCTCTAGCAAGAGATGGCCGGTTAAGCCCGGATAGCATGAAGGGTGCAACCATGCTGGTAAGCAATATCGGCAGTATCGGAGGACAAGTAGTGGCACCAATCATCATGTTGCCTATGGTGATGATTCTAGCTATCGGTCGTTCACAAAAGGTGCCTGCATTTGAGACAGGCGAGGATGGAACAAGGCAACTGGTCGAGAAAGAACAGGCTGTGTTTAGTTGGAGTGCAGATCACAGAGTACTCGATGGTGCGACTGTGGCACGGTGTGCCGAGGAGATGGCGTTTTGGCTGGAGAATGTGAACATGATGGGGTTGTCTCTGGTTTAGCTAAGCTCTGATCTGATTCAAGTAATAAGTTGTGTTTCTTCCTTTCTCGTTTGACAACTTCCACTTCTGGGGACTTGTCCCCCCTTGTACCGAGAGAGAAGCGTAATCAAGCCGCAGTCTTAGAACGAGACCGATAGATCCAAGTCCTCAATTAAAACAGAAATGAAGCATCAAGTGAGTGTGGTTTTCTAAAAGCTTCCACGTGCAGATTACTAAGGGTTCAAAGAACACCAAGCTCCAACTCATTTATTCTATCTAGCTCATCTTAATCTTCATGTATGGAACAAAATGCCTAGGCCACGGAACTCGTTGAGGTCCATAATCGCAACGGTAAAAGCTGGGGTAATTATAAGAGGTCTTGTATCCAGAGAGCTCAAAGTTTGCCTTGTTCTGCTTGGAGCATGGCGCAGGTACCGAGACTTCAGACCACCGGCTGTAGTAGGTCACATCAGCGTCGTAATCAAATTTGCTTTTGCTGACCGGAAAGGTAGCCAAAGCATCTTTCAAGTTCTTGATCTCTGTGGTAAGATCATCAAGTGACTCGCCCAGTTGCAATTGGATGGTGTTTTGAAGCCCAGTCAACAAGCCCCTCAACTTGCCCGAAGAATCTGCTTCAAGTTCCTTGATGTATGGAGTCCAAGAGAATGAAGTAACCTCTTTGACGGTTGCAGAAACTGTTTTGACAAGGGGCTCATACTTGGAAACGAGCTCTTGGACAGGGCCAACAGTAGCCTCGATTTCTTTGACCGATTCTGGCAGCTTCTTGACAATCTGTATAGATTCCAGTATGTCTGTAACCTTTGTGAAGGAACCGCTTTGAATGAGGTCCATGAAGAAGCCCGAATTTGGGACCTTCTTGGTCACCTCGATGGCTTTGTCCGCAATGCTGATCATCTCCGGGATAGCGCTCGCCGCCTTGTCAGCTGACTGTCTGATGTTCTGCAAAGATTGTGCAGCAGCAATGGCTTTGTTAACTATCTACAGTCAGTGAATTCACACAATAGTGATCGGGCAGCAAATACCTTTGCTCAAAAAAGCAGAAACTCCGGGGCCAGAGCAGAGCTTTCCCTTGCAAGCAGTCTTCTTGATTGTGTCTACCTTGCCAGGAAGGGCACCGACGGACGTTTTTATAGTGTTGGCTGCACCTATAATCGTCAAGACTTTCGTCTTCATGGAGCCAAATGTTTCTGCCCAGCCGAGAAGCAAGTTTGCTACTTGCAAGCCCATACCGAGCGCCGCAGATTTGACATATCGAGTAAAAAAGGCAGTTACGGCAATTGGATTGCACCCAACACCGGTCAGGCAAGGAGAAACAGCCACGGCTAACTCTGCATAGGTTGCCGAAGTGATCTGTCTAGTTGTAAGCAAGTGCTACTCTAGGGGGAGATGCAATCATACCTCAGGCGCGGTAAAGACTAGCCAGCCGTCCTTGGGAGTGAGCTCCTTGGCATATACTTCATTTCGATTGTCTTTGACTCCAAGTTCCTTTTCGAGGAAACACTACAACAGTTAGTCATGTAGGTCCAAAGTCTCTAGGGAAACTTACATTTTGCAGCCGAATAACATTGGTAACCACATCCGACTCGACCTTGAGCAAACCGTCTGGTCTAAAGGCGCTGTCATACCTTCCGGAGTTGACCAGCCAGAGCATTTGGGGGAGACAATTACACAAGGTATTGGCTTTGTCAATAAAAGAGCTCCCGGCGCCGCCCAAGGTATCTCGGATGGATTGGCAAACGGAAACGGTTTTCGTGATGACGTTTATTCCGCAAGGAGCATCTCTCCATTTCTCAACCGTGCCTGAGAAAGTATTAGATTAATCCTCGAGTTGATGAGCCCAATCCACTATCTAAGCATAGACATACCAGGAACGCAGGCTGTGCCATCACACATTCTAAACGGGTCGCTCCAAATGGGGCAAGGATACCTGAAGGTCTTTTTGGTCTTGCAGGGATCAATCTGTTGCCGTCCGAGTTAGCCATGATCTGGTAGTCAAAGGTTGTGCATACCGAATAGTACTTGGTTCTACAAGTCTTCAACTGGGCTTTAACAGGGATTTTGATCGCCCCTGTACAGCCTTGGATGCCGGGGGCACCAGCACAGATTTCCGTCATGTTTTGGGCAGAAGCCGGCCGACTGAGCAGCAAGAGGGCTGTAGCGATAACCAATGAGAAGTGCATATTGAAGTGGGTTTGGACGAAGTAGAGTGATGGGCACTTTTCGAATGCCGAAACCAGATGAATTTATTCAGATATTGGATAAAGGCTTCTCAATACCAAGGCCGCCATAGATTGCTAGGCAGATTGTGGTGGTGGCCAATAACGATGGAATTGGCCGAGATGGGCATCTTCGATGCGATGGCTAAGCCCAAAGCAGCGAGACAAGTGAGCCCTATCAGAAGCTTAAATCTGAAAGTTCGTGGCGTTCAACCTTTCAGGGGAAGGGTCCAGATGTGGTCTACCACGGGAGCGATCTAGACACAGCCACTGCTGTTTTCAACGGCTAAGCAAAGCTTCTCCTGAGCGCCCCTGTTCTAGAAATCAGGGACCAATTCGGCACTGCCGCAAGGCCCATGAGGTAAAATTTAGGCTCATCCAGACATTGCATGCTCAGCTTGTCTCGAAATGTCCAGTTCGAGGCCCTGGTAAACTCCTTTTCCATGATACCTTCAATAGGCGTGGCTTCGGGACTGGACAGTCATAAGGCCGAGGAGACATGGCAACAGAGGGTCAAATCACTTGCCTAAATATTCAACATGTACGAATACAGCAGTGATCGCCGCGTCTCAAAAAGTCCGAGATCTACTAAAGCCCCAAGCAGCCATGCATGTTTTAGGTTAGCTGTGATTAGGGAATCATATTGGGCCCAGGATTACGGATCAGTCTCCGGGACGGCAATGAGGCGCATTCCTAATAGGCCTGGGCCGTCGGTGATCAAACTATCCCGCCTTGGGACCGCAAAGTTTCGTTCCAGCTAGCAAGTGCACTGCGACGAGTAGTGCGCCCTAGCTACATACATCTTGGAACTCATTGCTACTGCCTTGAAGATCGCGGCTTCACCGTGGTCTCTTCTCAACCTGTTACGCTACAAATGCACCTCTGGATAAGAGATTAGTCTAATCATGGGAATCATTAAAAGGCACTGCTGGGCGCTGTGCGATTACCACTGACGATCTTTAGTATAAACGCTGTCGGCACATAGGTCTGGTGATCTCTTCCCTGGGTCTGAATCAAGGCAAAGGCGACAAGAACTGGCCTAACAGTATCGCCAAAAGCCTTGTCTTACCATTTTAAAGCTAACTCAGCAGTGCAGCTGTATCCAACGACCGCCGTAGCGAACCTTTAACGGTCTAACGTGCTGCTAACAGGCCTATGCATGACTTTACTACATATTTACGGATGATATCCTCCGGTAGCTTCGGGGTAGGTCGCGAATCCCATGCTTCTCGTTGAGAATATTCTGTGTTTCAGGACCAATGCAGGCATTGTCATTTCCAGTCAAGTGGTCCTTCGCAGGCTTGGCCGGAGGCACGTCAACTAGGTTGTACCTTGCAGCAAATCTGAGACTGATCTCTTCCCATTCGAAGCTCTCTTCATGCATTCGACCTGTATACTATTTGAAGCTATTGTCGTCAAAGCATGAGCGATAGGTCGGAGACTTGCGTCCTTTTGCGTCGAGGTCAATCCTTGCCCAGATACACGAGGTTTCGTGAAGATCAGAGACAGTTCAGATACATTAGAGAAGCAGGCAATCAAGATAGCAACCATTTGACTGGATGATGGGCATGTATCTCACTGTAGAACCGAGATTGGTCGACAAGGTATGAGGCGTGTGTGACTCTGGCAGACGGCTTGGTGGCTGGTTAAAGAAGACATGAGTATCCCACAAATTGAGGGTTAAATTTAACTTTATTATCTTTATTCTATTGTATATCTCAAGGCGAATTTTATTTACTCGTTCGTCCTCGTCACCTTAGCCGAAACATGTCTGTCACTCTAGGAGGGTCGTAATACGTCGGCGCTACAGACACATTCTTCATATCCTTGTATCCAAAGTCCTTGGGTCCTCCCAGCTCAAGACCACGCTCAGTATACCTGGATCAGCATGTTAGTAAAGGTGATGGCCAGCCACTAGAATGACCTACCAATGAGGATGTCCCACAAACGCCATCACGTTGACTCTGAGCCCGTATCTGATATCTTGAGTTCCCAGAGCGTATCCATCCATTCCAATGAGACTGATGAGATCTGGAACTGTGCAAATCACCTCTTCCTGCTTCCCATTCTGGAGTGCTGTGTAGAGGTATTCGTTTTGGAATGGCAGCACCATGTCTCGAGTCTCGGTGCATACAGTCTCTCCTACCTCGCGTTCTTCTGCTCCGATAGCTCGAAGTCGGACGGAACCCTCAGTGTAGCCACCATCAGAGACAAAACGACGTACGTCAATAATCTTTCCAGCATACAAGAGGCGTCCACAAGGGTGAGCTCGGAGCTGACAGCTGTTAGTTCCGTCAAATCTCTCCTGGAGAGTACTTACAATAGCGTCTACAATGCTTGTCTTTTCCTGTCGTGCTTGATAGATGGCACGTCCGATATGCCAGGCAAGCGACGTGGAACCTAGAACAGCATATTTCTTGAGGTCGCCAACTCGCATGCTAGATTGGGACATCTGGCTCAAGAGTCCAAGCTCAAGAGCAGCCTTGCGTTGCAGCTTTTCTAGTCGAACCGGGTCTTCGCATTTGGACACGGCCACCTTGTTACCCATGCCGTCTGCTTGTGCGCAGGGGACAATAGAGAGCCCGTTGACTAACCAGGGTTAGTAGGGATCCTAAAAAAGGACAGCAACTTACCATAGGTGGTGCTGTGATAGATGCGTGGGTATGCACGGGCCCATGTAGTCACCGTCAATTGTAGGAACGTCATAGTGTATCGACGTTAGTAACGGCCGTAGGCCATTCATACTACCAATCTCGTCCTGCATGAAATATCTCAGTAGTCAGATCATGACACAGCACCAGACAGGCTTACCGCGATCACTGCGCCCGGTTTGTCGATTCCAAAGTACGGCAACACCCCGTCGATTGCGTCGATGGCCTCAGTGCCGCTGGGTAACCGCTCGGATACAACTGCGGGAGCACTGTGTGGTGTCAGTTTGGGCAAAGTTGGAGTAGCAGCAAACATACCCATAAGTGCTGGTTCCAAACACCAAAGTATCTTCTGGCATGGTACTGATATCAACAACCCGCATCTGCTTTCCTTGACACAAGGCTGCACGGGCTGCCAGGTAACAATTGTATCCAGGTCCTCCGCCACCACAGGCAACGACACTACAACCTGTGGCCAAGAACTCACAGTCAACCTTGCCCGGCCCCAGACTCTCATTCCTCATCCTTCATCCTCTCTTTTGTCTCGTTCTCATCCCGTGGCAGGACATCAATACTTTCATGATTGGATTAGTGGTCACTCTGTATGGATGAACTAAGGCCATGGACGCCGCGTCTTCGCTCAATACCTCATCGCCAAAGCCCAGGTCCTTCATCCATCGGACAAGAACGGGATGTCGGACTTGCCGGCACAGAAAGGTACGACCGGTGTGATGCCAATTGACAAAGTTTAAAGCTCTGACTACTGGTGCTGTAGGTCAAATGTGATGAAAAGAGACCAATATGCACTCAATGTTTCAAAGGAAGCCGAACATGCGACTGGTCGAGCACGGAAACCCAGAGGCAGAGAACCAAGAGAAGACCCAATGCAGCAGCCTGTGAGGCTTGCAAAGACAAAAAGGTGCGTTTTTAAAGTCTGATATAGGTCATCATGACGGCGACTGATCAAATGTCTATAGCTCAAGTGCGTTGGCAATGTGCAAGATGCATGTGAGAGATGCAACGCCATGGCTATAGATTGCGTACGATGCCAACAAAGCGTCGACACAATAGATCGCCAGGCCATAGAATCGCCGGGCCAAAGTGAAATTGTTGAGTCTGACGCCCATACACCCTCGGAACTAACAGCCCCTGGGGGTGAGCTGCCGACAGGTAAAGAGCTTCAGGACTTGGTCCAGCTCTACTTCTCATCAGTACATCGTCAGTTTACCCATGAAAGGACTCCTTTTTAGCAACTTAGACTGAGTACTCCCCTTAGAGTTCGGCTATTTTGAGTTTATTCACCAGCTTCACTTCAAACGCCTGCTAGCCAAAGGCAATGCTCCTCGGGAATTGACCCTTCTAATGATCGCCAGCGCAAAGCGGTGAGTCTCAGCCGGTTACCTCCCATTACTGCACCCAAGAATTGCTAAGCTATCTTAGTTTCGCTGGGGAAATAAGCACCGAAAACCTCGCAAAGGCGGATGCTTGGGCAGATACGGCGATCAAGTCTCTTCTCCCTGCTATATACCAGGGTTTCGGCGTCATCCAACTTATGGTAAGTTTTGCTAGTTTCTTCTCCTGGGTGTGAAGAAAGTACTGACGTTGTGATAGAGTCTTTTACTGGCTCAGCACTACGACTTGAATCGAGGCAACTTTACATCTGCTTGGTTACTAGGGTCTGCCTGCGCAAGGTAATAATCACAGCTGCAACCGATTACAAAGCTCTGACCCTCCTAGAATGATGCAGATGATGTCTTTACAAACCTTTGACCGAACTTATACAGCAAACCTGGCCTCCAACGCACGCCTCTCGCCACTTCTATCCGGCGAGGCTCTCCGCCGCGTAGCTTGGTCTACCTTTTTCCTAGACAGCATCATCGATGGCGGTCGGTATGGTTTCCACGTTGTCGAGGAAAAGACCTATCGGCTACAGCTTCCTTGCGAGCAGGAGAGATTCTTGGGTAACGAAAATGTTGTGACTGAGCCACTTGATAACTCTGTGAACCCTCAAGGTATCCTCCCTGATAACCTTGAACGAGCACCGCTCGACATGTCGGCATATCTTTTACGCACGGCAGCTACACGGCGACGAGCACTGCACTTTGCTTTTCGCGCCTCACATAAAGAACAGACCGCCGAACAACTATCGGCGGAACTCGATACCCTTCGAGTCGGCATTGAAGAGCTGATCGCTGCGTTACCGAAGCGTTTCCACTTCAACAGTGACAACATGTTTGTCCACCGGGACAGGCTGATCACGTTTCTACTCCTCCATGTCATGCGCCACAACTTGTTCATCATTTTGGGCCGAGCTGGCTTGATGATATATCAACGTGATCCCCCCAAGATGGATCTTATACCACAAGTGCGGCAGAACAGGATCTCGCATGCCCTGCCGATCGCTGGGCTGGTTTCGGAAGGGCTCAAGGCGGGCATCAAGTTTGATCCTCAGATAGGGGTTCACTCATACGTGGCTTTAGAGAGTGAGTTTATACTTCAGCTATGATTAGCTTTGCCATATTGTATTGACCTCAGGCATGCAGTCCTTCTCTTTGAGCCACGCCGCCTGGCTGAAGTCGATCCTTTCACGGACCCCAAAGCGCCTGAGCTGGTAGAGGCAATCCCTCATCTTCTCACCGCCATTCGAGAGATTTCAAGCCGATCCGAATTTGTTAGGCAATTGGTTAGTGAGTGTAGGCTTGGCGAGTTAACGCTAACTGTGTCAAGTATGTCGAAGCAGTTCATAGACTTTTGCATTGCGACTGCATGCATCTTCTCACCAGCAATGATCTGGCTGTCTTTCGAGTGTTAGTTCATGCTGCTGATCACTAGAATGTTGTCAACTCACTAAGATGCGATAGTGAACACCAGCTCGTCGGTCAAGATGCCGCAGAGTATGACTTCCGCGACTTTCGTTGGGCCAAGGTCGAACGCTTACGACGGGGTGCTTCATCAAGTACCAATATGGCCCGGGATGAAGCATTGTTAGAGTACAAAGCAGGCGAAGAGGCAGCTATTATCTCAGCCATACCTTCTCCCAGACTTGATGCAATGGATGTCAGTCACTCAATTAACCAGGCGTCTGGGAGCCATCCGATCGCGACCGGGCTACCAGGATTGGCAGAGTTGCCCGAGATGCAGCCTATTGGACAAAGTTTTGATGAGATGCCTCATCAGTCTCGTTGGGGGCTACCAGAAATGGATAATTCCAACCAAGAACTGCCGCTAGATTGGGTGTGGCTGTTAGGTGGCGAGTCGGCATATCAGACATACTAAACTGGTGATCAAGCTTTTGGAAGCGATATTCCTAATAAAAAGCCTTTGATGATTTGGATCTTCCTTGGTTGGGTCTTGTAAAGTGATGCCACTTGTGTACATTCGTGGTTATATCTCATTCCTCTTCGTTGACCGGGTGCAATATTGATACGTTTGAGTACTTCTCTCATGATGATGGAATGCACTTTCGTAATGAGAACCAGCCATCTAAAAATAAGTGTGCGGTGAGAGCTAGAGCCATGAGGGGGGATATGATTGCCAACCGTTCACGATAAGCGACAACCACTAGCGAGTATAGGGTGACACTACCAGGGGTTCCCATCAAGCAGAAAGGAACAATGCTGGTAGGCTGGCCTTGAAGAATATTTAGAACCGGAGTATGGTTATGGCGCGGTACCTGCGTCGATGATAGACTGAACCTAGATAAAACAACAAATCACTTGATAAGTCATGTAAGGTTTGCATATTGTGATATGTTTTCGAGCAGCTATATAAGATCTGACTGTTAGTGGAGATGCCTAGACACATGAAATACGGTACATTGGTGCTCTAACTTCTAGTCATGGAGTGGTGACCTTCATATTGCAATAATCATGGAGAGTTACGTCCTGATGGGTCGTGGTTTTGTTCCGTGTCCCAAGACGCTTCTCCCAAGCCACTCGCATGTTCGACTACCAGCAACAACTCAACGAGATCAAGGCCAAGGTCTTACTCTGAAGAGAGGCAGCCACTAAGACGGCTTGTAGACTGGCCGCAGACTGGAGTAGTCTCCACAACACTCTAAAGCTAACAAGAAAAGGAACAACATGGACGTGAAAGTAGTTTGACATAAATGTAACCCACCTAAACCAGAATCACATCTTTCAGCACAGCTTTATGTAGCATCGCGTGAGTATGTCAGTCGTCATCTTTATTTGTTCCCGTTCTATCTTTTCACTGCAAGCAGCAGGGCCCCCTGGATGGCTGAGACTATACCCTTTGAGAATGTTCTTCTTGTGGGCACCTACGCCTTACCCAATACCTTGCGGAGGATCAGAGCCGCCAGGGCCAGCTTCGTATTCATTATGAAGATCAACACTGGTTGGTGACAAGGTTCAACAGGCGCGATGACGGAAATTGGGGCAAGCGGTGAGCAGTCAGCGCTGTCTTTTTGTGGATAAGTGCTTGGCCACTAGCGATGCACCAGCGCAAAAACGCGTTAGTAACCCAGCTGAGCTGGGGCTACAGGCGGCCCAAATCGATAGTCTCAATAGTCTCATGCGGAGGCCAAATTGCAACTCCACTATCGAAAAGCTATTGCATCAAATTCAACAGGCCCCTGATGGGCTGTGCCGGATTAAATAGGAGCTGCGAGACGGGACCTATTGTTTCCGTTTTGTTTGTCAAACCCACTCCAGTCTTTCGTTCAGCCCAACTACTGTCTTTCGTTCATTTCATTCATGATGGTCAATGCCAAGAGCTTCATCGCCGCTCTGGCCTGTGCCAGCTTGACGGCAGTTCAGGCTGGGCCTTGCCGGCCATCCACGACGCAGTCCACTGATACTGCGGTCACTTCGTCAACCGAGTCTGCGTCTTCGTCTTCGACCGTGATCACGTCTGTGGACACCACGACCGAGCTGACCTCGACTACTGAGATCTCTTCGACATCCGAGGTCTCTTCGACAACTGAGGTCTCCACCTCTGTGGCCTCCTCGACATCAGAGCTAGCCACCACTACCACTACTGCTGTGGAGACCACATCATCGGCTTCCCCGACTGTAGAGTCAACCACTACGACCGCGACGGCTTGCCCCACCCCGATCTCTTGCGACAACCTCGGCTTCGATTGGGCCTACTACAGCAACCCGGCCCAGAACACCGATACCACCTACTCGAACTTTCATCCCGATTCGTTCAAGAGAGTCAACCCGCTTTACGTTGGCACCACACCATATGTTGGAGGTCTCTACCAACCCGGCTCTGAGAATGCTCCTGGTCCCATCTACGGCTCAACGACAGACCTTAGCCTGGACTACTTCGCCCTGAACCACCACGGCTACATCTACGCCTGTGAAACAGGAACGTACCAGTTCAACATCCCTTACGCCAATGACGCCGTTTACCTATGGCTTGGTGCTAAGGCCTATGCTGGCTGGACTGAGAGTAATGCCGATGCCAAGGCTCGCTACAACCAGCCTGATCACATCGCTGGGTCGGCATCCTTCAGTATTACTCTGCCCGCTGGCGCTTATGTGCCCATTCGGTTCGTCTACGGCCAAGCTCAGTACGGTGGTGGCTTCTACTTCACTATCACGACCCCTAACGGCCAAGTGATTGCTAGCAACGAGGCGACTGCTAGCCCATATGTCGTTCGATATTCGTGCGATAACATTGTCGCACCTCGATACCCGGCATTTGGACGTGAGATTTAAGGACTTGTTGATGGGATAAAGGAGTCAGATGTATAACTCCCTCCGACAATAGATGGGTGGATTTACTTGGTTCTAATTAATATGCACCTGGAGTAATTAAACGCACACGAGTCGGCAGGTGTATTGGGTTTTTCATTTTCTTTGAATATAGTCTTGAGAATCATATTGATGTAGTTCTTCGTTCCGCGAGAGCTAATTACGCAAGGCCGGACTGGATGAAAAACAAAGTATAGATACCTAGTCTTTAGGTTTCCAACAGCGGTAAGAGGTAAACCTTGCAAAGCGTCTCAGCCTACTCTGCCCGCTGTTAGGGTTCGAATCTACAGGTCAAACCTTCTCTTGTGAGGCCATGACTCATATCCCATCTAGGCATCCCGTCGTGCTTCACTCTCGGCGCACTTTGCGAGGTCAGATGTCATCAGGAGAGCGAATCTTGAGATCCTGCAGAGAGGCTCTCTTGCTGATGACTCTGAAATCTGGAATGGCATGAACCATACAGGGGTCCATGCCTTTTCACTTTTACCCGCCGAGCGGGTTGAAGCGGAGCCGGAGAAGCAGAGATGCATTGGCAGGATCTTCTTTGGCATCCTACGATGTCTGTTGAGTCAACAGGACACCATGCCAAGCGCGATCGGTACAGCTAACAGCATTTGGCAATCCATGCGTATCGATGAGCTTGAGGATACCCCTCCTCTTCCAGATGAAGTCACTGAAGCATTGTTTGATCACCCCGATGTTGTCTGACGTCCATTTGAGACCCTGCAATTGGACAAGGGCCCCAACATGCAATATCACCAGGTCTGGTTGTTTGACTGCATCATGTCAGACGGATACCTTTGGGTTGGTCGTTATCAACGCAGCACCAACCCGATCACAATGATGGAGGACCCAGATAGTGACGATCCGGATTCCTCGAATGCAAGAGCCAGGGAGGACTAGCACAAGGGGCCCGATTCCATTTTAGGCCGGCAATTGAGCCGACAAGTGATGGGCTTCATTGCTCAAGACAACATCATCTCTAGCTACCTGGAAGGAGGACTTCAACGAGGATTCCCAATCATCAATCCCGGTTCTATGACGGCTTTCCTCATTTGTTCCGGCATCGGAGTACACAGCTTTTCAGAAGAGCAACGCCGTGTTGAGACTCTGGTATCAGTATTCGACGTGGACGGACCGTGTTTTGTAGCCACTGTCTACAGCTCAGAATGGGAAATCCTGCCCACATCCAGATATGAGGAGCATGAGGATATGCTGGGTGGTCCAAAAAGCGCAGTCACACAGCATTCCAGTCGCTCAACCAAGCTCCACAGGTAAATAATCCGAGATGAAGCTGACAGAATGAAGGAGGGTAAAACTCCTACTTGATAACAGGAGTGACGATGCGCTGCAAGCACCAATCGTGCCACTCAGTGAAGCTGGATGGCAGACATTGGGAGATGGTATTATCACGACAAGAGCGAAGTCCGAGCATCAAGACCAGCCCGAACGTGATAAGGGAGAAGAACCAAGTTATCAAGTTCTTAACAAAATCAAGGGAATGTGGCAAATCATGGACCTGCCTTCTCAAGTGTATACATTTATCTAGTAGATATCTAATGAGAACAGGGGTGCGTTGCTTCTATATTAGTTCTTAACCCTTTGCCGCCGGGAGAGTGGTGCAGCCACTGCATTCAGATATTGTTCAAGATAGCACGAGTAATCTCCTGAATAAGAGCTATCAACGTGGGACGATCGTGGCGATTTCCAAGGGATAAACCGGTCGTGCTGGGGTTATGATGGCGGAAGGGATGCTGGCGTTGTCTTGAATCGGGTGTAAGTCAAGTCTGGTGATATGCTCAAACTCATTAAGTGTAACCAAATTGTATTTATAGCCGAGGTAGCTACTACGTAGGAGTGCAATGAGTGCGTGTATATACTTGTTGTTCCTATGGGTCGACTGAGGTCGATCCGAGTCGAACGGACTGCGTTTGACTTGCATTGTCGCGTTGTGGTGAACCGTCTTTGTTAGACCTGTATGTCTGGCTGTGCTTGGTAAGTGGGCAATTATGGATGAGTAAAACCCCCATACATTTCCAACCCGTGACTCCTAGCCCGTCTTAGCGTCGTATCTGGTGCGGCTCTGAGACACGCGATGCCGCTCCGCGTCAATCCGTGCTTCTCCATCGATGTGCCGAAACGCGAATCGTCCAATCCAAGACGGGACGAGTCATCGTGCGACTTGACCCCTGCTGACAGACAAGGAATAACTGGGGACTTCAGGCAAGACCACATCAATCTTCCGGTGCCGTCCCGTTGTTGGATCGACGGTTTACAATTATGCAGGCGCAGAGTGCAGAACGTTCCGGCCATCCGATGAATTACAGGAAGTGATGTGAAACGGCTGGGCAATCAGATACTGCCATCAACTTACGATGATGTCCCACCAAGCCCTCGAGTGCCCCCGGCCCAGCCGCACTCCACCAAGTAAGGTTAATTACTTTCTTGTTCGGCTTCTGAACTTCCCGTAACCATGTGTCTGACCTTGTTAGCGTGCGCTTGTTGGTGTGACAAGGTGTATCTCTCATACGCAGTCAATCTTAGGCCCCTCCGGGAGTTGGTGTTTCCGGTAAGAGGGGGCTCGTTTTCTGACGCAGCCCTGCGATCGACCAAAGTTATGTGCTAGACGTGAGGATGAAATTCATCTGGGCAAGGAATGTTGCGATTCACTTCACGGATTCTTTCTATATAAAGATGCCATGTCCATCCTGATGTCTTGGAAATAAACTACAGCTCCATCATCTGCCTTGTGTCGAACGCCTTCATTCATTCTCTCGAGGTAAGTTAGATCCATCTATCGTACCATCAGACGAACGTAGGAAAACTGACTTGTCCAGCTGGGCTCATTATTCGCTTCCACTCCTTCAACAACAAACATTCTCTGATCTTCTGAGCTGTGCTCGACTTGTCATATTATTCTTTTAATTCGAACGATATCCACTCACTCACAACCCAGCCCAAACATCATCCAAATCATCAAGATGAAGTTCTCCACCATCTTTGTTGCGGCCTTCGCCACTCTTGCTGCCGCCGCGCCAGGCTTCCCCGCCTTCCAGGGCCGCGCCGCGCTCAACGAAAGCCGTGACGGACGCGACGGCCGCGATGGCCGCGATGGCCGTGGAGGCCGTGGCGGTGGTGAGGATCGTGACGGACGCGACGGTCGCAAGGGCGGACGTGGCAACGAGCTTGCCTTCGGCCAGATTGATCTCAACTACCTGCTCAAAGTCAACTCTCTTGACCTGCGTCTGTTCCAGACCCTCGGTCGCAGGAACAACCTCAACGTGATCATCTTCCAGGACCTCTTTACTTCCAAGGAATTTAGTCTCGAGTCGCTGCTGCAGTTCCAGCAACTCTCGACTCTCCTCTCGATCGCCAGTACGGGCATCTTCGACAGGTTGGACCTGTCCAGGCTGTCACTCGGCAGCGTCGAACTCGGCCTCATTCGGGATATTGGCCGCGTCGATCTGGCCCAGTTTATTGATCAGTCCTTGGTCCCACAGATTACTGTCATTTCTCAAGAGGGTAGGTAAACCAATCATGGGTTGTGGAACAGTTGGCTAACAATATGCAGTCACCACTGTTGTAATCGCCAAGAAGTAAGGAATGACCAGCATCTGAATTTGCACGGGGAGCTGGAATCTCCTCTTTTTAGGTGGGCAGGGTCAAGAAACACCCGGGTGGTGCATCTTGGATCAGGATTTACAAGAATGTTGATTTCGAGGGTTTCAAATGAATTGAACATGATGCCAGTGGAGGAGAGCTTTTGATAAAGCTATAAATTTATTTATAGAGTCTTACTACCTATACCATGATCGATCTCTATTCCAGCGAACCAGACATTTATCAGCGAAGGTTACAGAGAATGGATGTACAGTCTACAGGGCATAGCGATAATCAGGGTGGAAATCGCCACTCTTGCCAGCGGTAATCTCGGCCTCTCGTTGCTCCTCCGTAAGATTCTGGCGCCGTTTGTTCTCGCGTTTGAGGTAGATGTAGAGTGAGATATGGCCGAGGACTGCCAGCAAGGCGGCAGCGAGAGAACCGCTGAGACCTATGATGTATTTTCCGTCCTGCTTCGTGCGGAAGATTTGACCAACCTAGACTTGTTAGCTTGATGATTCGGGAAATTTGCAAGAGATGGACTTACCACAATACCGGCGGTGTTACCAATGGACTGATTCATACCAATAGCCATGGCACGCTTGTAGTACGGCGCATGACTGTTCAACAGCCATGCGCAGTTCAATCCCACGATCATGTACACACCGGGCGCAATGAGAAATGTCGAAAAGTACAACACACCCCTTTGATCCATGGGCACACCAATGTTGACAGCATATCCGACAGCCGTGACCAAGGCAGCGGGCATCATAAACAACGCCCTCTGCTTCCACCTGTCACTGAGGTACGAGACCACAATGTACGCCGCGCTGGCCCAGAAGAAGACAGGAATCGTCAACAACTGCGTCGTAACAACTCCATATCCAAAGCTGCGAATGATCAGCGGCAAGAAAGAGCTCAGGCCAAACGAGCAGATATCCGCCATAAACTGCGACCAGCACGAGATGTAGAGCTTGGGATCCCTGACCGCGCGCATGACCTCTTCCCAGTCAAAGTCCGGCTTGCCGTTGTATCGTGCATTAATCTCGGCGCGAACTCGCATCATCGCCTTTTCGTCCTCGTTGAGGAACCGAGCGTGCTCAAAGTCGTCGGGGAGCATCATATATGTAAACGCCGCCACGAGGACCGACGCACAGCCCTCGATGATGAAGAGCCAGCGCCAACCCTCGAGACCACCGACACCGTCCATCTTGAGAAGTGCGTAGGCGAAGAGGCCACCAAAGGATCCGCTCAGTGCTGCGGAGACGAAGAGGTATGAGATGCGCAGAGCTTGCTCGCCGGGGGAGTAAAAGGTTGAGAGGTACAGGGCCAGACAGGGGAACATGCCCGACTCGCAGAGGCCAAGGAGGAGACGCGAGGCGTAGAGTTGGCCAACATTGTGCATGAAGCCCGTGCCGATGAGGACGCAAGACCAGCAGAAGATGAGGAGAGGGATCATGCGAGAAGGGTGGAATTTCTTCAGGACGAGGGAGCAGGGGACCTCGGCGGCCACGTAGGTGACGTAGAAGAGGGTAACAGCATCTGGTCCCGTCAGCGATGCCCATATCGTTTTGGAGTTAAAATAGGATGCTTACTGCCAATTTCGCCGCTGGTCATGCCAAGATCCTCCGTCATACCCGCCGAGGCTGCATTGCCAATGTTGGCGCGGTCGAGATAGGCTGTCAGGAAGATAATGGTCATAACCGGCGCAATCCAAATATCCAACTTTCGAACAAGTTTCTTTTCACTCTGTGGATCAAGAAACAAGTTGGAATCCTGGATATTCTCGCTAAGCCGGCCGACCTCATCGTCGATGATCTTCTCAGACTTGTCCATCTCGTCTTGTCGGAACGTGAACTTATTAGCTGAAGGAAACAAACCAAGAGAGTCGGTTCGAGAGATGATGGTCTGGATGGTAAAGTTTGACACATTGGGGAAACACCTGACACTTATACCCCAGATCCAGATCACACTTAAGACCAACGGTCTGTGGAGGCGGGCAAGCGATAAGCCTATCAAGATGTTGCCCGTCTTTGGGATCGCGACGCTACGATAACACTGGCACCAGACTGCGGATAACGAGCGGCGAAGCGGCGAATCCCTCGCTTAGACCAACAATGACTAGGGTGTGTGTGGGCGGCGAGTCAGTCTGGCCGCTCTGGTGTCGGCGAAGGTGGAGCATTGATATCGGTGGGCAGAGTTGGCCCCCGACGAAGCGGGCGGCGAGCGGCAAGGAAGAAGCGGGCAAGCTGATATGCATGGATGTGCCTTGATGCGGGATTCCAGTCCTCGATTATTTATTTCGAAAAATCGTTTGACTTGCTATCTTGTCCTTTTCTTTATCATTCCTTGATTGTGTTTTCCTCTTTGTGGCTCAGTGTGATTATTGCAAGATGGGTTCCATGCCAGCTGTAAGCCGACTCTATCATAGACTATTAGTCTAGAGCTGTACTAATGGCACACAGACCTGGACGCGCTTTGTGCGATTCATCTCAACGGACGACCGAGAATTGTGTGGAGAGCCAATTGATCAAGATGTTGATGGTGAGTCATATCTCATGATCTTCAGGGCCAAGATTGACAGTCATAGTCGGTTTGGCCATCACCGCAGGCCAGATAGTCGAGGTCCGCTTGCTTGACCGTCCCTCTGCGGTAGACGAAAGCCAATTCACCGGCCAGACTGCATTCATCAAGACGGTACGTTGCCTCACTCGGCGAATCACTCATTGCTAACTACCTAATTAGCTCCTGTCCCCGCTCTCACCCCAAGAGGTCGCTACCATCCGCTGTATCGGCCTCAACTTCAAAGACCACGCAGCAGAGCTCAACTGCCCCCTCCCCAGCATCCCTGAAGTCTTCACCAAGCCCTCTACAACCCTCACAAACCCGTCCTCGCCCATCATTCTGCCCAGCTCAGCGCCAGATATGGTCGATGCAGAAGTCGAACTCGCCATTGTGCTCGCCCGAGACTGCAAGAACGTCAGGCGTGAAGATGCAGGGCGTTACATCTTGGGGTACACAGCCGCCAACGATGTGACTGCCCGTGATGTCCAGTCCAAGACCTCACAATGGGGATACAGTAAGGGTTTCGATGGATTCTGTCCCCTCGGACCCTGCCTGGTCAGGAGTGAGCTGTTTACTGATGTCAACCGGGACGTGTGTCTCAAGTCAACCCTCAACGGCGAGGTGCTACAAGACGGGAAGACGGATGAATTCATCTTCTCTGTGGGTGAAATAATTGAGCATCTCTCAAGGGATAGTACCCTACCAAAAGGCACGGTGATATTGACCGGAACACCATCGGGTATTGGTCATGGGAGGAAACCCCCGCGGTATCTAAAGGCTGGCAGTGATCTGCAGATCACCATTTCCCATGGCATCGGCACGCTCAAAAACCCGATTGTGTCATCTATCAAGCTTTAGGGTTGTACCAATACCAAGTTCATCATCTTGCCTCCAATGTGCCGACAAGATCCTCCCAAAATTGGTAGTCTAGCGGTTCGGGAAACGTGCGTGTAGGTCCGAGCCAGCTGTCCAGCCAACTCTCATAGGGGGCATGGACATCAAGCTCATCAGTATAGCTCACATCGCCATCCTGACAGGCCGCATTGTCGACATCTGGGCGCTGTGTAGAGTGTGACCGCTCTGACCCCCCTCCGCTTGTCTTTCTCGCTGTATAGATGCACAGCTCAATGACCTTGACTTCTGCCATGACGAACTCGTTGGCCCAGGTGTCGGCGCGCATTTTCTCGCAGTAGGCAGCCAGGTCTTCCAGTATAGCGTTCGTGCGAGGGCTGTGTGGCTCCTTGACGGCAATGATGCCGAGGACGAGTGCTGAGTTGAAAAGGTTGTGCATAGCAGCTCCAGCAAGGAGTCTATCTGTCATAGACGAGTTTCGGAGAGAGAGCTTTTGACGGAGGTCAGCACAGGCCGATGATATGCATGCCGTACGTGAGTACTGGAAGCGATCAGTAATCGACTCCAGGAGTACATAAGTACGGTGCAATGTAATCCGCGCAAAGTGGTACGATGAATGAAGATACATTCTCTGCCACCGTAGGAAAGGCCGCTCAGTGTCCAGGGAGGTGTCAGCATCTTCCAGGCGGAAGTAGGGCGGCAGGCCTGCTGCCCAGTCCAGGAGGATTTGGTCCAAAGCCATAACCTTTTCATAAGTTTGGTAGGATGCCGTCATTGGCGCAAGGCCGAAGAAGTCGTCGTGGATGTCACCCAGGATGGTCGCAAGCTGTTGAGTGAATCTATAGTAGATGCTCTGTGTTGGGTCTTCGATCGGCCTCTCCACAGCAGCTGCTGCATCTTCGGGCGAGTTGTCATCAATCCACACGTTTCGAATCTTCATCTCCATGCAGTGCTTGCTGTTAATGGTGTAAGGCCGACCAGTCGCGAGTGATATTGACCGATCCATAGAATAGAGTGTGCACCATAATCGTCGTCGCGTCTCAAGCACTTTTGGTGGAAGTCCCCAAGACTCTCCATCAACATGCATACCTTGTGCCTGTGCCATACGGATGGCGAAGGAGCTCGTAAGCCAGCTCTCAGTTTTGCGTCCCCAGAACATCAAGTACCGCGATACCAAGATGCCGGCCCGTACTAGGTCAGGACTCTCACCTGACAATGTGGGCGCAAGAACGATGGCCTTTCGTGATCCCCAGAAGAACTGCACCGAAGTCTCTTCGCAGCTTCTTTGTGCCTCGGGGGATGCTTCAGGGGAACAGTCTAGCAACTCAGCAAAGGCAAGCATCATGAAGAGGACTGCAAGCCATCGAAGGTCCACGGCTGTGAGATCATCGTCACCCCATTTGCGATTCCAAAAGGCATCATAGCTTGTCTGAAACGTCTCATGGTGGACAGCGTCGTAGACCGGATTGAGCTCAGTAAAGAATCTCTCAACAAGATAATCGACCAGCTCTTTTCTCCTTGGCAGATACCCGACGAGCTCCCAGATATGCGAGTAAGGGCTTTTGTCATCTCGGTGGAAATGAGGGTTCGGTCTTGTGGAGGAGTTGGGCATGCAGGACATGCCTATCGGTAACTCCGGTGATTCCATGGATATCAAGGACGCAGCGGATTGGTAACCAAAGTAGGATGCCCCATGATACGATGGCGCCCCTCGCGAATTGAGCAGATGTCCGATGCGGGAGGAATGGAAGCCCGACCCGGAGGCCGTGGATGGTTCTGTTGTCCGCGCTGGCGTTTGAATGCTCGCGATGGGGTCATTGGTACGAACATCATGATGCCGTGGGGAAGGCATTTGTCGGTGACGTGATGTTCCCATCGATGATGGGGCTGGTAGGTGGCATAGATGAGGGATCTGGCGGTGTATACACGTTGAGCATGGGGTCTGTCTATTACACTGGGATCATCAGTCTCTGCTCAGTGATCAGATTGGCGGGCATGTTAACCTTTCGCTTGAGACGTCGGCATTGCGTACAAACATTGGCCCTGAGTCCATGGGTCCGCCGGGCGCTCATCGGCGGCGTGCTGCGGCCGGCTTCCTGGAACGAATCCATCTGAAATGCGTCCAATCGTAATCAAGTCTTGCACCTAATTGTCTGATACACGGGGTAGCGGAGCGCGGTAATGGATTGAGACTGGAGGCCTGTGTGAAAGGGGGAGAACAGAGAGCGGGCCGTGAGCGGCGGGGAAACGCCGAAATGATAGGCCGCTCACCGCTTTGCCCGATAGGGATCGGCACTGCGGTTCGCTGGAAATCTGGAGATGGAACCCAAGGTCTTGGCTCTGGCATCCGCGGCGACCGGTCTTGCCACGCACTCTGATTCGCACTCGGGTTCTCGTCTTCTATGTGTCGAGCAACGTCACGGCCGTCGGGTTTAGCCTGGCGCTTGGTGAATCGATGAAAGGAGAGGTCAGACAATACTTCACAACGTGCTCTCGGGTAGCCGCGGCGGCCGATAGATCGCAGATCAGGAATCAAGAATTGCCTTCTCTCACAAAAGATTCCAGTAGATCCGGCCGTCTCAAGACCTATATAAGAAGAGCCTGGGTTAGCAATATAGATTTCGTAAACTACTACACAAAACGCCACGAACCATCAGTAACCAATGCTCTTTACCAATTTTCTCTTTTTTAGCACCCGGATTTTTTCCACCATGGCCATGGACAACCAGAGCACCCTGCACCCTGCAGTTGTAGCTGTCAGTTAAACACTCTATTGATCCTGTCAAGTTCAATCATACTGAACCGAGTATAGTGTAACGCCGTGGCTGCACTCTACCCTGCCCAGGTTGTTAAATCATCCTCCTCGGAGTTTGCTGCCGCCCAGGATTCGTTCTGGGATGCCAGACAGCGAGAGAGAGCCCCGGTCTGCTTCTTTCGACCAACGAACGCGGCTCAAGTGAAAGCCGCCCTGATTGAGGTGGTTCGCGCTAAATCCCACTTTGGGATAAAGGGCGGCGGCCACTCGGCGAGCAAAGGCTCGAGCAGTGAGGGCAGCTTTCAATTTGATCTCTCGAATCTCGATCACGTCGAGATTTCAGACGATAAACAAACCGTCAAGGTGGGACCCGGCGTTAAATGGGGCCCATTGTTCCAAACCCTTGAGAAGCACGGTGTCATGGCCGTAGGCGGGCGTGACTTCAACGTTGGCGTACCTGGATTCATATTTGGCGGTCAGTTCTGTTCCATGTCGTGTCTGCAAGGTTGAACATAACTAATGTAGGAGGACTGGCAGGTGGCATTTCGTATCTATCCGCCCCACGTGGCTGGGGCATTGACAACTTGCTCTCTGTTGACCTAGTCTTGGCAAATGGTAACACGGTGACGGCAGACAAGTCTTCTCACCCTGACCTTTTCAAGGCCTTACGGGGAGGCGGTGCCCATAACTTTGGTATTGCCACAAGCCTCACCTTGAGACTATACCCATATACAGGCATGTGGGGAGGCGTGCATGCCATTGCCGAAAGTCACTTTGACGATGTCTTTAATGAATATGATCGGTATTCGCATGAGTTAGTCAAGGACGGCAAAGCTCATCTGATTATGGACTTTACGTGGAGGGACAACGGACTGATTGTTGGTCTGTCCATGGGGTACCCAGAGCCCGTCGACAACCCTCCTATCTTTGATGGATTGCGCCTCGTTCCGAGCCTTGTCAGCACTCTTCGTCTTGATGATTGCAGCTCTCTGGCAACTGAAGTTGCCGAGGTCACTGACTCGCGGGGAAAGCGAAACATATATTGGACATTGGCCATGGAGTACGATATTGAGTTGCTCAAGTCTGTGTATGAGCTCTGGGCGCGGACTACGAAGCCTCACGCTTCTCTATTCCAGTTGACTTTGGATGTCAACCATATCACTCCAGCCATGAGAAATAAGGCAGCGAGGGAAGACAGAGGTAATCTGTATGGGCTCGAAGGTGCCAATGAACCACTGACGAATATAATGTTGACCATCGTGTGGGAGAACGAGGCTGACGACAGGGAGGTCGCAGCCTTGCTGAAGAGCTTGGGGAGGGAGATTGAGGCCCTAGCTGAGCAGCACGGCAAATCTGCTCCGTTCAAGTATATGAACTACGCAAACGAGGAACAGGATGTTGTCGCAAGCTTTGGAGAGGAGAGTGTGTCCTTCCTAAAGCAGGTAGCCTCTAGGTATGACCCAGAGGGCGTTTTCCAGACCTTGCAGCCTGGGGGCTTTAAGCTTTATTAGAGGGAATGAATCCTGTATTTGAGCTTAGGTTTACATATGAAATTCCAAGGCATCTAATAAATCCTACAATCGTGGGTTTTCTAGGTGCTCTGCTATCTTTCTCGATAAATCTCCCTGCAACCTGGCCAGTAACTTTGTTCTCAAGCAACTCCCAAATACCGAGGTATAGCATCAGACTCAGGGCAGATGGCCATCTGGTAGTAGACACGACTACAAATAGTATTGTTGACATTGTGGTAAGATTCCTTGGTTACTTGAACTGGAATAGCTGAGGGAAAAGTTGAGAGACATCAAGGACCCCGTCGAGAAGACCTTAGTAGCGGCGATCACTTGGACGGACTTTTGGAATGGCTGCACGGGGGTAGTACAAGAAGATCGATAAAGATAACTAGCTAGTGGTGCATGGACCTAAAGTCAAGTAGTGACAGTCTTTGGGATTGCCCATTCCTTCAGCTTCTCTTGGTTCTCCTTCTGAGCCTCTCGCAAGGACGCAATGTACTCCGGGTTCTTGCTGTAAAACAGAGCATCTCGGAGCTCACCATAGATAGCCTTTCGCAAACTCAGGTCCGATGTCTCGAAACACTGATTAACCAGCACCCGAAGAGTGTTGTCGTCTACTTCCTTGATGTCGGCGGAAGATTTCACAACGCAGCAAGCAACGACTGACTTTGCTGTCTTTTGCAGACCTTCGCTACTGAAATTGTAGCAAAAGAAAAGGGTGTCGAGGCGGGAAATACCGCCTAGGGGATCGATTGAGATGGCGCTGCATCGAGGGTTAGTCTAACATTATGAATGTCTTGGGGAAACTATGCATACTATCTCGTTTGCAACTGGCGACTGCCGGATGATTCACCAAGAAGCTTTCCAATGACACTTGCGGCCAAGTTTGCGATTCCGTCCGCGACAGGACCGTTGGAGAAGTCCTTGACGGCTTCCTTGATCGCAGGTCCAATGTTGTCTTGCTTCGAGGTTGTACACTGGATGTACTCGAAGTGATTGAGGATCTTGGAAATGGGAATCAGGTGAGTGTCGTGATCCCGGTTCCTTTTTCAGTCAGACTTGCTTGTTATTAAGTCACATGCTGTTAACTAACCTGATGCGCTCGTTGAAGGCGTCTAGGAGATCTTGAGCTGTCTGGCGCATGTTTTCCAGGGCCTCTCTGATCTCTGCCTCTTTGCCCTTGGCATCATCGATCTTCTCAATCTGATCGCGAACGGCAGAAACTGCGGCACCCATTGCGGATAGAACGATGTATAGAAATACCTCAAGGGGAGAATGGTTGTGACTACTGAAGTCTTGAGACCGAGGATTGAAGAGAATAAATCTCAACACGACGGGGATGCCTTCATATAAGATTATGGACATGACTGAGAGGTGAAACATATTAAAAGTGGCGAAGCTGAACAAGTTGATTAAAGTTCAACTGGGCAATAAACCGCGAGTGGCGTAGCTGAACTTGCTCACATGAGTAGGAAGGCTCTGGAGTTATGTGATTCAGCTACCCCAAAGCAGGTGGCTGTCCGCATCGGACGGCGGCCCCACCGTTGACCGTCCTAACAGACCATTCAAACTTCAGTATTACAACCGAACTATTGGCAGTGGGCATTTATTGCTACCTTAAATCGCACAAGAATGGAAACTCCATATCCCTTTGCGGTGTTAAGGCCTCCGTTCAGGCAGCCACCACTGGACGGAAACATGGCAGAGTTGTGTGTCGGGTACTGATCTAAAGGAGAAAGTTTCCACGGCCAAGCGGTATGGCACGGAGTCTAGTGCTCAATAAGCTGCTAGAATAGTGGCATAGATCCAATTATTGAAAAATAATTGCATTTCGATGTTGTATAGCTAATAAACACCCCGAAAGGGCTGTACAAGATGAGCGTCATAGTTGCATTTCTAGAAACCTATTTCTAAATTACTCCCACGACAACTGTGAGAGTCCTTGACGTGAAATAGTAAAGAAGAAATCACTTCATAGTTAAATTCTCATATTTAAGCGCTGTTGATTCGACTCTGTCGACCCAATTAAATAACAGGTGAAAGAAGTCAACTATTTCCATGATTGAAGAAATATCCAGGTGTGAGCTTGACGCGCGTAAGCGCCGTGGCGTTCGCCAAGGTCGTGTCTGATTTCAGCTGTCATGCAGCGCTGGCATAACTTGTCCGCAACATCAAAAGTGAGGCGATCGAGGACATCACAATTTACGACAACAGCATGAGCCCGCAGATCTCGTCCTCCTCATCGCTTGGGGTACCCCATCTGTAGCGAATCTATTCCAGTCGATAAGCAAAGACAAACGGCTCTGCCTGCTCAAATGATATCGAATGATAAGATCCACTCGAGGCTTCCGCCCATGGTCCTACGCTAAGAAGCCTGACAAGGTCGCAAATCAGGCTGTGGCTGTTCTGCCGTCACCTGCATGCATCTGGCAGATGTGAGGGGATTTTGGCTTGGCTCTGTTTGAGCCTTCGAAGACAGAAACATTTTGAAGCCCAATATCAGCTTCGTACGAACGTCTTCTGATCGTACCATATCCGGAGTTGGCGATAGTCTAAATCCAGAGAATGGACGTTGAATAAGGTAACACAGCGGCGGTTCAACGCCCACTAAAAACAAACTTGCATTTTTTGAGCCTGGGCGTCATTCAATGAGGTGCATATTCTTTGCTGCTTTTCACACTCGAGAACATGCATGCCGATATGAGGCGTTTCGCAATGAGATGGCGTGTGATGAGGCAACCCATTGACCAGGCCTCTCCAACCAGTTTTGCCAAGCAGGCAGGACATTGGTAGCTTAAAGATCATGCTGACTGGACATATTGCAAGTGAAAGTTGAAGCCTTAACTTGGGTAGGCAGCGCGGCTCTCTCGATTCAGCCAAGCCCATCCGGTCATTCACTTATTCCCCCATTTCAGATATCGGATTTAAACAACATCAAGAGGAACCCGAGAGAAGAACAACTCACTCAGATGGAATGGGCTTGGAAGAACGAATGAGACTTTGGTTCGACAAAGATAGCTTCGAAGGTCGAGTTACGAAGACTTCTAAAACCTATGCCGCACCCAGTTCTCGAGCTTGGATGAGTATTTCCGCCAAGTGGCACGTTATCGAATCTGTAGTTGTAACGCCGCTGGTGCTTCTGCGGAGAGAAGAGGAAATAAAGGGTTTGTCCGCGGTTCTGATTGGCAACCATTGAGCATGACTTCGTTCCATCAATCCCTTTTAAGTTTTGCCGGTCGCCTTGGGATTCCCCCCATTACTTGCCATGACGTCGGTTTGAAATTATTAACTTCACGTTTTCTGGGCGTTTCGAGCGGGTAGCGCAGGGCGTGGCTTTGGCTTTGGTCTGTCAGAGCAATGAGAGTGACAGTGCAAAAAATGGGATGCGGTCACGATCAGAGCTGGATTAACAGGAAATGGCATAAATCAGGACATGGAACGGTCGAAAGCTTCCCGAAACTTCGTACCTTTGATTCTGTATTTTGTGGTCCCGTCCAGGCAGGATCACTTTTCCGACTGCTTTAGGAGCCACTGATAGACTACAGAGAAATCTTTCCCCTTGAATGAACCATCAACTGCGTTGTATACGTCGTGGGCTTTGTCAGCCAAGGCAGTGCTAGCTCCGGACGCTCTTGCCCCAGCCATGGCCAACCTCAGGTCCTTGTTGATCATGCTCACAGGGCAGCCTGGTCGGTAATCATTTGACGCAGGTGAATCCTCAACAACACCAGGAACGGGGTTGTTCACTTCCACTGGCCAACATCGGCCTGTGGAGTGGCTGACCAGATCAGATAAGGCTTTCAGGTCAAGCCCCCAGTGATGTCCCATGCTCATCGCATCAGCAACCGCGATATTATTCACGGCCAGGATATAATTGTTGGCAAGCTTGCTGGCAACGCCGTAACCTTGATCTCCCATATGCCAAGTGCGTTCTCCCATTAGGGACAGAATAGATTCGACGCGGTCGAGAAGCTCCCTCGACTGCGAGGGCGCCCCGTACATGAAAGACAAAGTGCCCGCACGAGCACCTACCGCACCACCTGATACCGGCGCATCGATGAACTGCCCAGCATTCGCCTTGTGGACGAGATTTGCTACACCTCTCGACGCAGGTGGATCAATCGTGGAAGTGTCAATGAAGAGACGCTCTTGCTCTAATCGCGGAAGCTGATGACCGGTCACCATGGAACGATAGAGCTCCTCGACAATAGGCGGCGATGGAAGGCAGGTTATGATGACTGTCTAGCGAGTTTCGAATTAGTCTCTATTTAGGATGATAGTAAAACGGGTTATGGAGAGTCATGAACTTTACTCACTGATTTTTCGGCAAGCTCTCGTGCGTTCTGTGCAAGTTCTACCTGCAAAGATCCATCCTTGGTGGTTTCTTGATGGAATTTGCTCATCAAATCGCGATTAATGTCTTGAATGACAAGTATGTCGGACGATGGCATGCGAGCGCGAAGATTCCTCGCCATAAAATAGCCTATTGATGTTGATCAATTATATGAACATACCATGATGACTGAGAGAACTTGGATGCAAACATACCCATTTGGCCCAGGCCAATGAAGCCCCAACGTAATACACTCATGTTTACTAAGGAAGAATCTCTGTGGGTTGAAGGACGTGACCAAGTTGAAACACTTCTAGCCTCGATGTCACTTCAGCTTAACACAAAAGAACCTTGGCCAACATTTATATCCTTCGCAGGAGCCCCAGTACTTCATTCAAAAGGTTTAATCTACGTCACAAAAGTTCAGTTGGTGCCGCCACTTCCGGTAGGGCGTGAGCTGGCTGGCCGATGTCGCCCGATCGGCGAACCATGCCGACCATTCGGTAATTCATTCGGCACACAGCTTCTACTCAATTACTATAAGTAGAAGGGATGATGAAGTTCTGATGAATTATTTCTCCGATCATTTACATCCTGCATTTCATTAAGATGGACAAGTCTTCTGCAAAGGAGTGGCAACAGCTTTGTGACACGGTCAAGCAGCTTGTGCCCCAAGAACTTGGCCAAGAGTCGTGGTACCTGGTCATTGTAAGGGCTAGATCTCTTTAAAATTGGAAATCATACTGACATTTGAAGGCTGCAACCCTGGTGACCTCCCCTGATCCAGAGTTGCTGGCATCTTTTTACGCGCATGTCACTACGCACGACCCTGACTTTGCATCAGAAGAGGCCAAGAAACGCCTCTCTGAGAGGTTCCGTGATGTGTTACTCAAGCTCACCACGCTAGTTGGGGCCCCAAAGGTGCTGTGCGCCGTTATGCCTTTAGCGAAGGCAGAAGGTGAAGTTCAGACCAAAGCCAGGTGCGCCAAGTTGAACGACAAATGGTTCGTCAGCTCATGCTACGACGTGACCTTGGACCGCCATTGCTAACAGTGACTTCGCATCAGGCACATCGATCAATTGAACATGCCGGCAATTTATGATCGAGGGGTGAGGAGAATGGATCAAATCTACGGTTCCTCGCTTCTGCCCAAAGTTTTCGATTCCTACGGCAGCCACAAGGAGGACTTGAAGTTCAATGAATTCTTTGCCGTCTACGGCCTCTACCTTTCCGACTTGGAGGTCATGACATCACTTGAAACTGAAGCTGTGGTCTTTACATCCATCTCTTGTCTGGGGCTCAAAAGTCCCGGAGCCTGGCACTTCAGGGGTATGGGTCGACTGTTGCTTGCTAGTAGAGGCAAAGATGAGCCGAGAGACACCACTGCTCAGCTCAGCAATCTCAAAGACGCAGTCATTAGCGTTGTGAAGTTTGTTGGTGCGGAGTTCGTCCACACGTCTAAGTGTGAGCAGTGGGCAACTGTTGAAGACATTGAAAACCAATTGGGAGGATGGGGCCTGGATGATTAAAGAATTGGTCCCAGTATGAAATAGTAGATAGCCACTGGCAGTGAAATCAACTCAAACTCGCGGGTCACGTTTGCAAATTGAGCAATGTAAATTTCGATCGCGAGATCACTACAGTCGTTCACAAAGCTTTCAGAGTGCAGTTCATTATAACCCTTAATACAGACGGCCAGTGACCTCAATTTCGAAATAACCTTGTCACAGGAGGTCAAACATGCTGAGTTAAGCGCCGCATTCACTTTTTTTTCTTTCTTTTTTTTTTGCCCTGGTATTGTAAGATACTTGACTGGCAGTTCTTCTAACAACACAATTCACTCTCATAACATCGTAGGCCTCTTCGGTCTGTTTGACAGTTGGAGTTTCTCGGCTAATTCCATACCAAGAATGCTTCGGTGTATAAGACCGCTAGGCCATGGGAAGAGAGCCTACCAGATATGGCTGTACGACCTCAGGATGAGGGAAAGCTCCGTACAAAGCGGGCGAGCACTAGTGAAAACTTAGGAGAGCGCTTGACGTAGGGCATTTTACGTAGGGCACTTGCACACTTTAAGGCGTCATTGTCAGTCCCAGGAGGGTGTGGAGGCGCCCAAGAGGCCAAGCAGAATTTACAGTGATGCCTACAACGACAGTTTTAACGAACAGCGGTAACTCAACACCAAGACGGCATTGTCGGCTTATCTTAGTCCTCGCCAGCTTGTGAAATCTATTTGTAGATTCTAGAAACTCCAGTGGTGCAGAGTTGTCCAACTGCGGCATTGGGGACATGGCGTCTCTAGATTCCTCGAGTTCCCCGGACTCGGTTTGGAGAATCTCGATTTCCTTGATCTGCCGAGGCTGGTCGGTCGCGGAAGCGGCGCCGCATCCTAAATCTTCAGTTGAGGACGCGGCTCCGCATTCTAGCTTCGCTCTTCCGGCTCCGGGTGTAGATTCCCCGTTAAACTTAAAGCCGAGCTTTGCGGAGTAGTTAAGAATTGGGTAAGCCGCTATGTCTATCACCTGAAGCCTTTTAAGAAAGGAAAAGTCGTAACGTCATCGGCGTTGATGTCTACATTTGTCTCGGGATTGGATGCGGTTGCTTCGCCGTCAGTTAGGTAAGTGGATTTGCGCCGTTTCTAAGGTCCACGCATTTATAACTGACATTATACCGCCATCTCCACTGCCTCAGTACTGTACTTCATCAAGCTCGGCAGCATTCCCAAATGATACGTCACACCCTATCCAGCCCAAGTAGCTCATGGTTCATCCCTGCCCCTCTCACAGCCTTTGGCAGCCCATCCTCAACGCAATCATAAATCCTCAGTCAGAAAATCCCATCGCGATAACATTCCATCCCCATTTCAGTCTAGTACTGGCAATGAGAACGCCTGAAACAACCCATCCATTTAATATATATATAAGTAGCTTGGGGTTAAGGTTATGGTTTCTGGTTTGCATTATAAAACTACAGGCATTACGATTTTAGGGAGAAGAAAGCAAGTCAGCCCCTACCCAGGATTGATAGGCTAATTTGCGACATAGCACAACTACCCATAGTAGTAGAATTAAAGCAAAAGCAGAAATATAACACACTTCTATTTTATACACTTAAGTAGTAGCTGCATTATTAGTAGCCTAAACAATAGTAATATCTACGACCTCCAGCTTACTGATCCCCTTATATAATGGATGGGAGCAATATATTTCCATTAGCCCCAGCCTCTCATATGAACCGTCCGTCTTTCTAGACTTCTCGAGCACTAACCCCCCTCGGCATAGATTTCCCCTCTGATAAACAATCAAACATATGAGTGGGAAATCACCGGTGGCAGGAACCGGGATATCTGTTGTGGGCCACACACGCTTGTTTACGTATTTTAACCCCGTATTCTCCTCTCCCTCCCCAAAGAGTTGAGCGTCCGGCCAGAAGACCACCGCCTCGTGCGTGAGGGGGCAGTACCCACAGGTTGCAATAACTGGGTCATGGCCTCCCAAAAATACTTTGTAGTGCGGAATTGCGAGGCCATGCCGTGTTCGATCAACAGGCAATTCAACAAGAAAGGAACAGAGAGGATAAGACGCCCCCGGGGAAGCTCGAATTTCGAGTGTGTTCGGTATGCGTATCGTGACATCCATTACACGTCCCCGAAGCTTGAGTGGGCACTCCTGGCTGATGACGTACTCCGATACTGACTCCGGCAGGCTCAAAACTTCGACCTCGTATTGATGCAGGGCTGGAGATGTAGTAGAGCCATAACAGACGATATCTGTCAGCAGCAGCTCGGGAGTTGTGTCGTACGTTATTGGCCCCTCTGTTGAGGCCCAGCTCCAGGATGGAGCCTTGCATTCTCCGTCCTGCATGGCCATGGGGAGGAAGATTTGCCGTTTGAAATCCTTGTTGAAACCTGCCCTCCCGTAGCACCGCCATCGCAGTCCATCCAGGAGCTGGTTCACCCAAATCCCTGCCACACATCGACCGCCTGTTTTGGCGTGGATTTGCGACGCAATCGCAGACAATGCTGGAAGCCGATCGCGTTCGTAACTGAGGGATAGACGCGTGTAATCCCGAATAATCGTGCTGTACCAGTAGTCCACCAACTCTTCCTCTGTCGCGGCTCCTTTCAGAAGCATCCGATCATGGGCAATACGATCAGGAGTTAACCCGTACGATTCATTTCGACCGCACTCGCACCAATGTGCCAAGCGACATTCAAACGTCACTTCGGCACGGTGAAAGGTTAAGACTCGTCGAGGGACTAGGCGCTCTTGAAAGCACCATGCTCGCGTTGCAAGTGGCTCTAGCCGATTGTGAACAAAATGGTCGACTTCTTCCCTCCAATAAATGCCTCGTGCCGCCTCGTGCGGGCGAAAAGTCTCCCTGCGTTCCTTAACGAAACCATCAGAATCGCTCTGTCCGACTGCAGCAGCGATGGTAAGATAGGAATCCTGGTAGATGCGCGCCATGCATTTAGATTCTTGCTCCCAATCTTCATCGTCGTGTTGAATAATGCACAGGGAATCGATCCAGAGGTATCGGATCCCAAGGGCGCGGGTGATCGTGACAGAATCTTGGAACGTCTTGGGCAATTCACTCCACTCGATGGCGTTCAGTCGCTGGGTGATGTTATCCCTCCGGGTCTCACACCTGTACTGTTCTTCCCGGTCGCCCCAGCAGTGACTTAACGCAATATAAGAGCCTGGAGCTTCCTTCGTTTCGCATAGTCGAATTACGCTTCGAGGGTCGGTTTCAGAGCTACCTACATCGAGAATACGACGAGGAAGTGGCGGGAGATGCTCTGGCAAACAGGTGGCCGTGCGGTGGTCGTTGTTACAGGTATGAACCCATGATCTTACGAGGTTGATACAGGCTTCGTCTGTTGCAAAAGCTGAGATATGTTGGAGTTGTCCGATTCCAAGCTTATCATCGGCACTTTCAGTGGAATAGAGCTCCATCCCAATCATTCGAGCTGGCATATTACCACCTGCTGAGACCCTGAAGGTAAGGTCCTTGGTATCTGACAGGGCATCGGCGCCATGCCTGGCTGTACACGCGTTGTTGATGAGCTTCGCAGTGGGGCATCCTGAGCCATCGGCATCGTCTATAGAAGTCACAGCCAAGTCAAAGGCTTCGTGCCTGCTGTTTTGGAATTGCGAGCAAATGGTACATATGTTTGGGTCGTGGGGTACATCGGCCATGGTTCTGGAGTCTCGACTTTATCGATTCCCAAGCCGAAATTGAATGGTAATAAACCATTCAGAGCCTGAGTGGCCTAAAAGTCCTGGTACAGTGAGGAATGGTATTGTTGCGGACTTTCAGTTCTCTAGGATGCCGGAGCTCGGGGCTGTCACCGGACGGCCTAAATTGACCGTAGAGTCAGCTGCATTGATGCCCAACGCCTCACACCGTCTCTGGTACCACCTGAGCTAGCAGTTATAGCCTATGGCTCCACGACCCATACTGGAAGACAAGCCACAAACTAGCATACCTAGGGAGATAGCTAACCGGCGTCGAGGACTAGATATGTTGATAAGTCGGGCTTATCCTTGAACCTGTGTGTATTGCTTATATTGATCATCTCGAGATAATTCCTTCCTTCCCTTTTGGGCCTCGATGTGGCCTTCCTAATTGGGCCTAGTCCGCCCGACTAACCGGAGACCACCCGGTCGGCCATTGGAGGCACGTGACCACCCTCAGAGCTATCATATAGGGCCCAATCCAACAGTTTCAGACTCACTATAACCTTTACCTACTGTTAACGAGCTACAAATCGCCAGCTGCTGTTAATTTTAATCGTCGGCTGGCCTATGTCCTCCACGCGTAAAATAATTTCCCTAGAAGATTAATTGCCAGGAAGCAGCCGGCGTATCGCATACATGTTAGGAGATTTAATATTAAGTTCTGCCGTAGAAGCTGCAGTGCTGGAATGCATGGCGTAACCTCAGCGTCACACACGAGGCATACAGATTCAGAATGCTGTTATGATGCTGTTGTGATGAGCATTCCGAAATCGGCAGTCAGTCTTTGGTCCAGACCCTTGAAGTGAACTCTGAAAAGTGAGACAGTGTTCATGACAGACTTGCGCTCGCATTCTATTCGTCACGTTGCAAGCCCTCGGTGATATACAGTTTGTGGCGTTTTGGTCAGCTTCTAGTTGAGGTTGCCAATCGGGCTCAACGTGCCAAGAGGAGTTTCATTGTTCGGAGACTGCAGACTCTGGCACGAGCATGACCACCCTTTTGGTGTCAGGCTGCTGCGCCGTGTTGCGCGGGGTACTGCAGGCAAAGGCGGTAGAAAAACGACACTCATATATCCGTAACTTCGGTACATCGTCGTCATCGAAGCCAACGCTCCAACGTATCGTTCCTTCCATCTTTGGGCCATCTTCAGTATAATTTCATCCTATAATTACCGGCCACCTACTTCATCATGCAACCCCATATCTGCTAGACATACGTTTATTTGAAGTCTAATACTCCCTTTACCGGTATTCCGTCTTTCCAATTCGTATCCGGATGCTCAATACCTCCGCCCCCAAACGGAAACATTTATAGCTATTCTCAAACTCTTCGACAAGCTCTTCGATAAAGGCGTTCTCTCGGTCGCGCCATGACTGTCTTTGAAAGTGTTAACGGATGATGATGCAGAGCTCAGGTCGACCAGAGGCCACACTTCAACAACCGGAAGTAGCTTAAAGCTATCGCTACTTTATCTGACCTCACCATGAACCTACCTCCTTTTGGTATGGTTCCAAAGCCTGAATCATCGTGGCCAGTCTAAGCTGGCTCAATCCGACATTTGCCGCTGCAGAATCGGGCTCGCCGCTCAGATGGTCCCCACCGGCTTCCAGACGTCACGACTGTGCATTACGGGCCTCCATCAACTGATTGTGAATTGTGTCCGGGCCGTTGATTGTAATGAAATTTGCCATATGCTCATGGAAGGCGGCTCATGCTAGAATATGATTCCAAGCTTGTAAACGTGGGCTGCATCCACCGTATTGTTAGAGACTGGATCGAATTATTTTGACTAGATATTACCGAAAATCGTTTGCATGTGAAGCGGTATTGGCACATAACCATTGGCCTACACCAGAAACACCACTGTCATAGTTCCATCACAATTCACAACCGTGGGCTTCCCTGCATGCTTTCTATAGACTTACGCCACAAATAACTCATTAATTGGTCGCCTGGCCATGGCCTGGACAGCAGGCTGCCTGGGATCTCGCATGCTCTACCCCCGAGAGAACAGCAACCGCATGGTAACTTCCGCAACGGGTGGCGGGAGCACGGCAACATAGCGCTGCTAAGCGGGGATTTTCTAGCCGGCTGTCGGTCTTCGGCAGATCTTTCTAATCTATCACTGTAGGGTTAAGGTTAAGGTATCGGAAGCGTTGAGGCTAAGATAAATATAAGTCATGGCAAGCATGATTGGATGTTTGGGTTGCAGGATCTGCCGTAAAATTGAACCCTCGGTCTTCGGTCGGAAGCAAGTCGGGCCGCCGTACTTATCTCCTTGAGTGCGTTAAGGCTACAGCCAGTTACTCGACCCACATGACCTTAGTCATGACGTAGGTACGAGAGGGGTACGGCATAGTGCTCCATTAATTATTTCCACCTAAAATATCTTGCAAATCTTTTTGAAGATACTCATGAGCTCCCAATCAATCCCTAGTCAGGCACTGAGTGCCTCTGATCCAAGCATTATAATTACAGAAGAGAATAGCCGCCGCGAGCAGCCAGCCGATTTCACTTGCCGACCTGTATTCAACCCGGTCCCTAGCTGCGGCACCAATTTCCTCCCGGTGATGGTGCCCGATCGCGACCTCGAGGTCAAAGAGCTGCCCCAGCAGCCTCTTGACCTCTTCCATCACTTTGTGCCTTATTTCCTAGTTGCAAAATGGGTTAAATATACGAATGAATGGGTTGATCATTTGCTTCGCAGTCGCAGCTGGAAGCTGGAAGCCACGGGCTCGAATTCGCAGTTGGAAGCCAACCACCGTGCCAGAGGTATATCTATGGCTTGCGCTTCTAATTCATATAGGAATTCATAAGGAAATCACAATCCGAGACCATTGGAAGACTTCCCGGCTAGGGCACCAAGGTTCCGACCATTCAATCCTCAAAGTCATGACTTTTGACCGCTTTCAACTGATTCATCGGCACCTTCGGCTCTTCAACCCCTTCAGCCTCGCCAAAGAGGCTGCCAAAGCTGGCCTTACAAAGGTCTTTGCCGCCGTTGACGAGTGGTCTCGGCACCTACAATACGCGTCAACTGAATTCCTCAAGCCGGGCACGAATATCGCTGTGGACGAGTGTATGATCCGCTATACAGGAAGGTCATACCAGACAACACGAGTCCCAAATAAGCCTATCCCCGTGGGCTTCAAGATCTGGGCCACGGCGCAAAAGGCCTCTTCTTGCGGTGGCTTTGGCACGAGCCGAAGAAGAGATACGGTCCAGTTAGCCTCGTAACGCGGCTTCGATCTCAGAGAAGAAGGCGACTTTACACACACCTCAACCCGACACAAAGCGTGGTTATTGCCCTTATTAATAAGCTGCCAAAAGCCATATATCACGTCTTCATTGATAACCTCTTCTCGTCCGCTAACCTCTTTAGAAGCCTCCGTCAATATGGCCACGGGGCCACAGGCACGGCCCGCCGCAACTGTGGTATCTACGCCCCCTTCGCGAAGCTCAAAGACGATGATTCTGCCGGCCGGAGGCTCCTTCAGTTCAATGAGGTCAGAATGGCTCCAACAGTTGATAATAAGGTAGCAAGCTAAGTCAAATTTACCTATAAAACCCCTACTAATTTGACTTACTCTTCCCTAGGTCAACCAAATCGCGTGGAAGGATAACGCCCTCGTGCTCTTCTTATCTACTGTATTCAAAGGCGACGAGCTTATCATACGGAAGAGGAAGAGGCCAAATACAGATCAAGCCCGCGCACGGCCAATACAGCGTTTTTTTGGTGACGATGCCGTTAAGACCTTTGCGATCCCTTCTATCGCCGCTACGTACAACGATGAGATGAACCATGTGGACCGTGGCGACCAAATAAGGGCATCACGGGGCTATAGTCACTCAATTCGTCGTGGCCCTTGGCAGGCTATAGCTTGGACCTTCCTTCTTGACACAGCCCTCATCAATAGCTATCTTCTTCAGCTTCATGGGCAGCCAAAGTGGAAGAAAATACGGTCTCAGAGTGACTGGCGAGGCCGCCTTATAGATGACCTTATTGCGGCTTATTGGACTGGTCATTCCAGGCAGCGATTTCGAGCTGGCGACGAAAATACGCCTATGGAGCTGCATGAACGCGTCAAAAGAGGGAAAAACAGCCCTTGCCTTGCTTGTCAAGGACTCCGCTGCGGTCAAATTAGGTCACGTAGCAAGAGGAAGCCGTTAACCGGCATCAACACCAATACGAGGAAAAAGGGGCCAAAAAAAACAAGGTACGGCTGCCGGCAGTGTGATGTTGCCCTTTGTAACCAGCAGGATTGTTGGGACTTCTATCACCATATAAAATAGGAGGCAATTGAAGTACCTCTAATTTGCGGCATTTTAATTGGATCAGACCCCTGCTCGTGACCTGGTTGTAGCCTTAACGCACTCAAGGAGATACTCCCAGCGGTTATGACCTTCTCTGATGAACCTCTGGTCGTCATGTATAAGGGTATCGGTAAGGATTGATTAAGAACTTATAGATAACTTCAAAATGATTTATGGTGTTTTAGATGGGAATGATTAATGAAGGACCTTTAGGTTCCCCGTATGCACTGCTTAAAGTGACAGGGGCAGTGTGGGGTCAGTTACTTCCTGGAGCCTCCTGACAATCGAAGGGATATATATGGTTCGGCGTTCGAAAATCAGGCACATGCATCATTTATTTTCGTCTTTCCCATACTTTTCTTTTTTTTTGGGGGGGGGGGGGGGGGAGGAGGGACTATTGGAATTCTATGAACGACATTACGGCAACCGCGACTTTCCAATAAAACAGACCACGAAATGTTGACTAGAGCTAATAACAGCAGTTAAGCCTCGAAACCCAGAAAACGCGTTGCTTAACTCCAACTAATGAGTGACTTGAGAACATCGATGAGAGTGAGCGTCGTGAGGACGCCCGCCATCATGATGACGAAGGGTCTGGGGAACAGCACACCGTTCTCACTGGCCTTGACACCGGTGTGCACTCAGCACAAAACTCTGTCAGTGCACTCCAGCTTCTTCAAGACTGGGATCCTAGCTTCAGGCCTTTAGGGAGCAACTTTCAGAACGAGCTGTACTGGAAGCAATCTGCATGATAGACTTATCCGACACTCTTCTATTCTGCCTCGTTGCAGCGATTTTATCGGACTTGTCTGCGCCACCAACTTCGGGTATTCGAAAGTGATGTGACTTGTGTCTACGAATACGGCAGGTAGCTCCAAGCCCGAGCTCAGTGGCGATGGTCATTCTCCGGTCATCGCACATAGGTCCGCCCTACAGACCGGGATTGGTTGGTCAAGAAGGAAGGCAGCCGGCTAGGACTGAAGAGCAGTTAGTCGGCGGTAGAGAATGCGGTTAGCGGAATTTGCGCAATACTAAGCCATCAAGGATGCATAGCGTAGGAAACCCTCATCAGAACGAATGGGAGCTTTTGGCTTGGTGACCGAGGTGCATCGTCGGCTGAAATGATGACGCCATGCTGTTGTGTTACCTATCATCCGCCTTTGATTCCACACGAAGCATATTGCTTGACAACGAGATGCCCGAGGCTTTTAGTCAAAAAAATACGATCTTGTGTGCGTATAAATATGTCTCCTCTTCTGGCTCTCAGCGTTTTTAAGGGACGCTAAACGATTATTCTGTGCTCACCACATCCTGACCAGTTTAAACTCTCTCACTTGGACCATTTACACTTGCCGCAATGGTCGTTGAAAGCTATGGTGTCTGGAGGGCAAAGCCCGTTCGCTACACCGACGAGGATAGGCATCAAGATTCGATGTCGCCACATCTCTCGCTCTACTTTACCAATGACGAGGCCGGAGAGGCTCGCGCTGCTATCAACATCAAGTCCGGCAATCGCCAGGAATCCCGTCTCGCATACTGGACGCTCTCTCAATTCACTCACGCCATCACCGAGAAGCTCGACGCACTCAAAGACGGCTTCCAACTCCTTGCTGGCACATCAGAGCAGGGGCCTGGGGGCCTTGCACTCGACTTCATCCGTGGCAACCTCTTCCGCCGGAGCCACGGCCGCATCCTTCCGCATGACGTTGACGGCCCAGACAACGACATCCTTGATCAGCTGAAACCCATCCTCGATCGCACGATCTCAGCAGACGCCACGGTGTACATCTATGGCTCCGACTTCAGCGACGGCAGGGGTATACATAACGTACACATGAACCAGGGGAACTCGCGACGCTAGGCGAGGGACAACGGAGTCTTCCAGGACGGCGCCCTTATTTTCAAGTTCGAGGACCATTGGGAGGCAGTCTTCCTCGCCTTCGCATCCCAAGCCGTCCATACCGAGGATGGCCCCAACGACGCCGGCCAGCCACTGCCAAGGACCGGATATATGACGTGGGCGGACTTTTTGGCACCCGAACTTACTGGCGGGGACCGGGCCCAACATGACCTTGCCGACTCCCCGGTGTTTATTACCCAGGCGTTTGTCAACCCACCGGGGCCAGATAACCAGCCGGGAACCGCCCCGGAAACCGTCACGCTGACCAACCGCACGGGCCAGGAGGTGGACTTCACCGGGTGGAGGATTCGCAACAAGGCTGGAGAGGCTCAGGAGCTACCATCCGGCCTGCATATTTCTGCCAAGGGCACCGTGACGGTCGAAGTGCCACGCGCTCCGCTCTCTAACCAGGGTGGTACCATTGCCCTTCTCAATGCGCAAGGCTTGAAAGTCCATGGTGTCAGCTATACGAAGGCTCAGGCTCAAGACGGCACGGTCTCCTTTAGACAGGCAATCATCGCTTAGTGGCAAATCAGCCTTAGAATCGCCGGCTCAGTTCCTAGGCATCATTGGGGCAGTTGTTGGACTCGAACGTCAGTTGGGGTTAGGGTTAGGGTTAGCCGGCTTGGCCAGTGAAAAGAAAAAGAAAGGAAAGGAAAGAAAGGGAAAAGAAATAAGAATTAAAAGATTAAAATTTAGGGTTAAATCGAAATATACGATGATTAGAGGGTGAATGGTTAAATATGATATGTCATAGGTATAAAGCTTAGGGTTAACTTAAGGTTTTAGTTATTAAAGAGAAAAAGGGGATAATATTATTATATGACTATTATTATTAATTGCAGTCAAAGATCACCCCGAACCGGTCCCGGTTAGGGTTAAAAGTTATGCGTCTTTGGGCTATCCATACCACGAGCCCCTAATATTTTAGAAGCCTACCAGTAAACTTGCCATTTTTGGACGCCCTCCCCACCTAAACCTGGGTTTAGGTGTCCGTGCGCACCCTCCCCTCCTCAAACCCCCCCCCCCCCCCCCCCCCCCCCCCCCCCCTCTTCTCTTTCCCCCCCCCCCCCTCTCTGCTCCTCTCCTCTGCCACCTACTCCTTACCTCGAGGCCCAGCCCACCCCCCCCCCCCTCCCCCCCCCCCCCCCCCCCTCCTCTTTTTTTTTTTTATTAGTCACCTTCCCCACCCCCTGTACCTTAACACTCCCATTCAATATAATAACCCGAACCCTCATCTCTTCCCACCTGTTGCTTCTTACCCTTTTACAATTCCACATCCCACATCAAATAAAATAAATCACAAACAATAAATCCCAATAATAATAATCATCAATCAATCATCACAAACAATGATCAAAATTGGTCGCCCTCTACCTCCCAAATCCAACCCCGATCCCCGGCCCTCCAAACGGCTGAAAACTACCCCTACCCACCCTTCCCGTGAACCCCGTCTATCCACCTCTCCCTCCCTACTTCCCGTCCCCGACGATACCCCATCATCACCACCTAAGCCCGCCAAGTCACCAAAGCCTCCTCCACCTTCCTTCACCGAGGTCGATTCCCTGAGGAAACAGGCGGAGCCCTACCGCCTCGCCGTCGCTGAGCTGCCCATCCATCTCCTCCATTCCGCCTGGTCTCGTGGCAACAACAGGCCCCTCGACCGCAATCACGTCGCCCATCTTTGTCGCTCTTTCCAGAATGGCGGCCTCGCACGTCGAGCCGAGCAGCACTACGTCCAGGTCTCCTGCAGTGCTGCCGCCGTTCAAAAAATGATCGACGCCATCCCAGACGCTGATCAGAGCACTGCCCAAGACCGACGTCAGCATGTGCTATCCTTCAAAAACTGGGCCGACTTCAACGGCGACGAGAAACCTGAGCTCATGGCCGGCCAGCATCGCATCGAGGCTCTGAAAGACTACGTGAAACAGACGGATTCTGATTCGAGCGATTTGTGGTGGATTTGCGAATTTTACGACAAAGGTGTGACCCTCTTCAATCACCCCCAATCCGCAGATCTTCTCTACCTGATATACTACTTATACATACATAACAAACAATACTCATCCTTATACACAGACACTCTACCAGTCGAACTTGACATCAAGCTTCGTGTCAACCGTCGCGATCTCACCCTGCCCGATACACATGGTCAGATCTGGTTACAGCTCGCCTCCGCCTTTGACCGGGACCCCACTCTATTTTCTGCCGAGAAAAATGTCAACAAGAAGGGTATCGAGAAAAGGATGTTGGATATCCTGTGCCTGACAAGTGAAGCTCGCTTTCCCATCAGCCGTCTCGTCACGCTGTGGAGAAGCGAGCGGTGGAGACCTCGCATTACCCGCTGGTGTCGAACCTCTCTGGGGAGAACCACATTCAACATTTCAAAATGGTATCAGATCGCAGGGTACAGATTGGACGAGTGAGTAACTCACCCTTGACATCCGTGATGGACCTACCATTTATTCATTCACCTCTCCCACCCCAGACAGTCTCGGATCAAGCCTTGCCTAGAATAATATGTGGCTAACTTGGGTGTACCATCGTCCTGCACGAGCAGTATTGGTTCGATACGTTCTATCAGATACTCGAAACTTTAAGGGCACTTCCTGCCTCCGCCTCTGAGTCCATTCAGATTTCAGACTGGACCATGCTCGCCTGCAGTCTCAAAAACGACACCTATGATGCTGCAGATGTATACCAAGTCTTTTATCCCAAGGAGGACAGTAGCAGCGGCGATAGCAACTCCACTCCATCGGTTCCTTCCACTGGCAAACCGAGCACAAAGGCAACACGGCGAACCGGATTTCTGACCTCGCTTGACAAGGAAGCCTATGACAGTCTTTGCCGCCATCTTCAACAGAACCTTACTCTTCGTTTTCCGGATGTGCAGCCTTTATTGCGGATCAAAAAGGAGGAAGGCGAGGTCATGGCACAGGTCATGGACCATGTAGTGCGCTGGGTCAACACCCAACCCGCTGATATCATCGGTCTTCACGAGAACAACAAGCCTTTACGACGAGAAGACCTGGTGCCTGCGATCAAAAGTCTCAAGGCGACTGCTTATGGAGACGATTGGTGGACTCGGCTCAGAGAAGACGACGATGTCGATGGCGCCGACGATGTCGCGTCCTGGCTCGACCTGCGTTCACGGACCCTGGAAAGGCAGGTCCTCGACTACGTCCGCAGCCATATGACCGAGTTCAGGGATCCCTCGACGAAACACTATCTCGACTTGATGCCAGAAGAACATTATGAGCAATATGCAGAACGCTTCAGCACCGGCGATCTCTGGATGGGCTTATTTCACATCGTCCAACACGCTGTTGGTCCTGCATTTCGTCCGGTGTGGGAGGATTCGATCCCTGAACGCATCGGCGCGGATGACGCGATTCACCAGCCGCAGACTGAGATGCGCCACAGACCACCGGCTTCGGCCATCACACGAGCTATCTGTAGTCAGCCGGGAAATATTCCCGAGGTGAAGGAGAATCCTGCATTGAGAGGCGTGTACGCCTCGAGCGAACTTGGTGCCTATATCGATCATGCTGTCCTCGCATGGGCTTCCGATCGATGCCGCAAAGCAGTGGAAAGCAACGAGTCTGACGAAGGAAATCCTTGGTCAGGCGAAGCACTCCAAGCGATCCAGGCGGCATACCAGGGGTACGAGAGGATCCTGGCAGGAATGACGTCCGCCACTGCAATTTCCGAACACGATGATCAGCAGCAACAGCAGCGGCACTTGCCAGACGAGCGTATCAGCCACGTCCCGAATGAAGTGCTCCGTCAACAACAGGGTGCCGTATCATCGAGCCCCCATCAGCCACCTTCGTTGCCGCCGTTCGC